>NC_090061.1:4278952-4361452 GCF_038355195.1 Osmerus mordax | reverse complement strand
CAGGTGATAAAATATGTGTGTGTGTGTAATTATGTGAGAGTGTGTGTGTTGGTCCTTGTATGCGGAGCCCGATGCTGGGGTCACATGGTGTTCAGCGCTGGAACACGTCTAGATGCTTTCCATGCTTTTAATGGTCTGACATCCCCACCACTCATCACCTTGACGACCTATAAACCTGTCGCTAAGGAGACATAGTGTCCTGGTCCTGAGCTATGGTACCAAGGTGTTTGTGTAAGCAAAGTTTTTCCGTGTGTGTAGGTGCAGATACATGTGTGTATGCAAGCAAAGCAGTGTGTGTGTGTGTGTGTGTGTGTGTGTGTGTGTGTTTATCTGTCTTTGTCATTTTCTGAGTCTCAAATTCTTCTTTATGAATGTGTCTTGTCACTATAGTCAACCCTGTGTCTGTCAGCAAGGTCACACACACACATACACAGAGAGACACACACACGCAGGCACACACACACAGGCACACACATGGCCTTCCTCTCCTGCTAAAAGTACTGTAGATTCCAGCTCTAAGGTCAAAGTTATTGATATACAGTAGCTACCTACCTCTGACACCAGCCCTGGGCTCGAACAGGAAACCTCTCTCTCTTCCTCTCTTTCTCTTCCTGTCTTCCTCTCTCCCTTTCCTGTCTTCCTCTTTCTCTCAGTGTATACCACCTTCTCTTTCTTTCTTTCTTTCTCTCTCTCGCTCTATCTCACTCTCTCTCTCTCTTTCTCCCCCCTATTGTGTTGGCTCTCAGACATTCTTGACATTTACAAAGGTTGAAAGACAGAGTACGGTTGTATCCTAATAAGGCTGGGCGCCACCCCACCTGAATGACAATCTGTAGTGAGAGGGAGGGTGGGGGGAGGGGGGAGGGAGAGGGAGAGGGAGAGGGAGAGGGAGGAAGGAGGGGAAGATGAACAGAGGAGGGGTACGACACCTGAACCTGGTGGAGCACACAGAGGAAGGGCCAACATCTGACAGAAACACACACCTGCACAAACACACACACACCTGCACAAACACACACGCACCTGCACAAACACACACGCACCTGCACAAACACACACGCACCTGCACAAACACACACACACCTGCACAAACACACACGCACCTGCACAAACACACACACACCTGCACAAACACACACACACACCTACACTTACCTACACATACATACACAAACATAAACAACCTCCCTGCCACTTCTCCTGTCATGTGATTGGTAGGTCTAATGTTAAGACCCAAGATTAGACTCTCTCGCTGTCGTGTGATTGGTTGGTTTGAGGGACCAATGAGGGAGGACGTTAGGAGCCAATATTAGCCAGCCTCATTGTTTCACCGTTCACCCGTTGCCCTAGCAACGTTACATAAGCAGGGAAGGGGAAGGAGGGGAGGAAAACTAGGTGCTAGCTCTTTACCCATAATCCTTTGCAACCCCTTCGCCTCTTTCCCTTCCCCTCTCTCTCTCTCTATCTCTCTCTCATGCTCTCTCTCTCCCCCTCTCTGTTATGCTCTCTCTCTCTCTATCTTGTTCTCTCTCTATCTCTCTCTCTCTTGCTCTGTCTCTCTGTCTCGCTCTCTCTCTATCTCTCCCCCTCCTCCGCTCCTCTCTCTTTCTTAGGTACCTCTCAGTAGGAGAGTCTGACTTATCATGTACACTTCCTACCTACACACTGTGCTCTCTGTCTAGCACTGCTGATACACACACAGACAGACATGACAAGCCTCAGTGTTCCGGCATGTGCTGCTGGTGTCCTGGCCTTCTGTGGTCACCACGGCGACTGGTCTGGGTGGCAGGATGAGGGGGCAGCCTTGGCTCTGGAGACAGCAACATTTATCCTCTCTTTGCCCCTCCCTTTGTCTGCCCCTCCCTCTCTACTCCTCTCTCTCTCTTTTCCCCTTCCTCTCACTCTCTCCTCCTCCTTGTCTAGTCCTCTTCCTCCCTCTGTCCTTTCTTTTCTCAATCTTTCTATCTCTGTCTCTAACTCTCTCTCTCTCTCTCTCTCTCTCTCTCTGTGTGTCTCTCTCCACCTCTCTCTGTCTTTCTCCATCTCTCTGTCTTGACCAGTATCTCAAAATGGTATTCAGGTATTAGTAAATGCTGTTTAACTAGCGTTAATCATCAATACATCTGATAGGAATCAGTCAAATTTTTGGTGAAATGCTTGTGTGTGTTTATGTCTATTTACCAGGACCATCTGGTAGCTTGATTGGTGGGAATGGGAATAGCAATATTTAGTTGTTTGGAAAAAATATGTGAAGAATAACCACGCAGCTACAGACATGCACAAATATGAATGTGTGTGTGTGTGTGTGTGCAGGTGCAGCGCTGGGCGGCCTGCTGGATCTGGAGGCCCTGTACCGCGGCGTGCAGCAGAGTGTGAACCACACGCGGAGAGGGCGTGGCCGCAGGCACAGCTCAGAGCGAGCCTACAACATCGAGGTGTTGCTGGGCGTGGACGACTCGGTGGTCCAGTTCCACGGCAAGGAGCACGTGCAGAAATACCTCCTCACGCTCATGAACATCGTGAGTACACACACCACACACATATACACACTCACACAGAGGCACACACACGCACACACACACACACACACATGTACACGCCCCACACACACACATGCACACGCCCCACACACTCACACAGAGGCACACGCACACACACACACACACACACACATGTACACGCCTCACACACAGGCACACGCACACACATCCACACAAATCCACAAGCACGCATACTCAACACACACATATACACACATACACACACTACTCACACACCAAACCATACACACATTCTGATACATTTTCCCAGAACATAAGGACACTGTGTCTTAAGCCTTCTAAGCGCTGATCTGTGTTTAGTGAGGGAAAAGCTCATCTTGGTTGAACCTGAACTGAGTTGACCCTAACAGCTGGAGATGACCTCAGTTGGCCTTCACGCTGATGTCATCGACTGGCGCTGAAGGACAGGGTTTATATACGCACGCACACACACACGCACATACACACACACACACAGAGACATACAAACAGAGCAGAATGCAATCACCCGTCAATCACAACCAGGTAATCCCAAACTCCATTTGAATATGATGTGATTTTCTTTCTATGGCTTCATCTGCGTGCGTGTGTGTGTGTGTGTGTGTGTGTGTGTGTGTGTGTCAGTTCGTGATGCAGTGTAGCAGGCAGTATGCTTGGACACTACAAAGAGCTTAGCCTTGCACTCACTCCAAGTAGTGTGTGTGTGTTTGTGGACTTTAATCTCTGCAAATTAAACCAGAGATGAGAGTGGTTTGTGTGTGTGTGTGTGTGTGTGTTTGCATGTGTGTGCATGTGTGTATAAGACCACAGGTGTGTGTGTGTCTGTGTGTTTGGGCTGCAGGTGTGTGTGGTGTGTGTGTCTTTGTGAGGTCAGTGTAGAAAACTAATAGGCGACACACCTCTGTACCTCCACCTCTCCTCTCCCCAATCCTCTCTCCTCTCCCCTCCCCTCCACTCTCCTCCCTTCCCCTCTCCCCTCTCCTCCCCTCTCTCCTCCTCTCTCCTCCTCTCTCCCCTCCCCTCCACTCCACTCTCCTCCCTTCCCCTCTCCCCTCCCCTCTCTCCTCCCCTCTCTCCTCCTCTCTCCTCTCCCCTCCCCTCCACTCTCCTCCCTTCCCCCCTCCCCTCTCCTATCCCCTCTCTCCTCCCCTCTCTCCTCCACTCTCCTCCCTTCCCCCTTCCCCTCTCCCCTCTCCCCTCCCATTCCCTCCCCTCCCCTCTCTCCTCCTCTCTCCTCTCCCCTCCCCTCCACTCTCCTCCCTCCCCCTATCCCCTCCCCTATCCCCTCCCTCTCCCCTCCCCTCTCTCCTCCCCTCTCTCCTCCTATCTCCTCCCCTCTCTCCTCCACTCTCCTCCCCTCCCCTCTCTCCTCCCTCTCCCCTCCCCTCTCTCCTCCCCTCTTTCCTCTTCTCTCTTCCCCTCTCTCCTCCCCTCTCTCCTCTCCTCTCTCTGTAGGTGTTGTATAGACCCATACTGGTACTGAGATGGTCTTCTCTTCCTTTTTGCCCCATGGCTGTAGGAGTGAACTCAGGGCCATAGAGGACTGTGTGTGTGTGTGTGTGTGTGTGCGTGTGTGTGTGTGTGTGTGTGTGTGGCCGTTGGTCGGTGTAAGGGGGTGGTATCACTGTCTGCAGGACATCAAAGAGATCCCTCGGCAACCACTTAATCCCTTCTGTGAGGTTCAACTGGAGTGTTACAGTGTGTGTTTGTGTGTGTGTGTGTGTGTGTGTGAAGATTGTTTACTTCCCACTCTTTTCCCACCAGTCCTCACACCTCCAAACCCTCCCAAGGTTTGCTGTCAATGACCAGTGGTCGGGAGAACATCAATGATGCACACACACACACACACACACACACACAGAGTAGGGTGTTCCACAGAGGAGAGTAGAGGGGAGTCTGATTGATCCTTTGACCATGGATCAGGCATGAACCTGATGAACCCACCCACCCACCACTCATCTGCCCATCCAGCAGTCTGGGGGGGGGGGGGGGGGGGAACAAGTTGTGGTCAGTTCTGCATTTAGAAATATTTCCTTTATTTGTCAGAGTTGTCAGCTCTCAGATATTGAACGTTTCCTCTGACAGACTCTTTCCTGACCACACTGATGAGCTGCTGGAGTTAAGCACTGTGTGTGTGTGTGTGTAGGTGTGTGTTTGTGTGTGTGTAGGTGTGTGTTTGTGTGTGTGTAGGTGTGTGTTTGTGTGTGTGTAGGTGTGTGTTTGTGTGTGTGTAGGTGTGTGTTTGTGTGTGTGTAGGTGTGTGTTTGTGTGTGTGTAGGTGTGTGTTTGTGTGTGTGTAGGTGTGTGTTTGTGTGTGTGTAGGTGTGTGTTTGTGTGTGTGTAGGTGTGTGTTTGTGTGTGTGTAGGTGTGTGTTTGTGTGTGACTGATGATAGACCTGGTGTAAGGTTGCCCGCCCCCCCGTGCGCCAGACTAGCCATCAATACACAGCAGCTCTATTAGAGAAGAGAAAGATGATGACAAAGGTGATGGTGTGTGTGTGTGTGTGTGTGTGTGTGTGTGTGTGTGTGTGTGTGTGTGTGTGTGTGTGTGTATGGGGGGAGGGTTAGAGGTTACAGATAGATTTAACATCTAATCTGGTAGAATACTAATCAGATGTGTGTGTGTAAGAAAGAAAGAGTGTGTGTTCGGAAGAGAGTGTGTGTGCGTGTGCTTGTGTGTAAGAGAGAGAGTGTTCAGCTGGTCTGGGTTGTAACGGGTCATGTTAAGCTCCTAGTTAGACACAAAGGTCAGGCAGCCACACCGCATTCATATACACATGGACACACACACACATTCTCACACACACACACACACTTACACAGACATATTCTCACACACACATACTCACCCACTCACACACATATTCTTACACACACACACACACACTCTTACTAGCTGATAGCTTATAAGTGACCCAGATCTTAAGATACTCATGAGAATGAGCTTGTTCTATGTTAGTGTGTCTGTGTCTGGTTGTCCTGGGAGACCAGTAAACATCCTGTCTGTCTGCAACCAAACTTCACACCCCTCTAGGTGTCAGGGTGTCTCTCTTTCTGGTTCCCTGAGAACAGCATGCCACAGGATGCCCTTCTCTCTCTCTCTCTCTCTCTCTCTCTCTCTCTCTCTCTCTCTCTCTCTCTCTCTCTCTCTCTCTCTCTCTCTCTCTCTCTCTCTCTCTCTCTCTCTCTCTCTCTCTCTCTCTCTCTCTCTCTCTCTCTCTCTCTCTCTCTCTCTCTCTCTCTCTCTCTCTCTCTCTCTCTCTGTCTCTCTTTGTTTCTCTGTCTCACTCTCTTTCTCTCATTCTATCTAGGTAAATGAGGTTTTGCTGCATAGTTAATCTCATATTAATGATTTTGCACCTAACCAACCTCTATGTCTGTGTTAGTTACAAAACAAACACACAGACAAACACACACAAACACACACACACACACACATCTGTAAGCTGCAGTAGAAATGATGCCACCTGGCCTCTAAATGGATCCCCCCTCTGGGTGCATTAATGAGAGACATGCTCTCACAATCATTATCATGGACTGGACCATGTGTGTGTATGGTGTGTGTGTGGGCTGTGGGTTTTATGTGTGTGTGGGGCGGGGTGTTTCTAATTATACTGAGGCCCGTAGTGTCAGGGTCACCTGGAAGTCGGCTGCTCCTAATTGGGCGCCTGTTGTCAAGGTAACGGGATGGAATAGGCAGAGTGTGAACTGACCCACTGGAGGGTCCATGTCACCTCTGGTCATACACACAGACACACACATACTCCATGGCAACAGATAGCCCAAACTTTGTTTGGTGGTTACCTAGCAACCCCATGGCGCTCTTTCACAAAAGGACAAGTATAAACTTCAAGGTGAACGCAGGCGGTAAACCTGTCCTGAAGCAGCCCTCTCACATCCCTCCTGCTCCTGAGCTTTTCTACTAATTCATGTTTCATTTGACCCCTTTCCTCTCCTCCTCCTCCTTATCTTCCTCTTCCCCCACTCCTCTTCTTCCTCCACTGCTCCTCCTCCACCTCTCTACTTCTTTCTCACTCTTGTCATGTCTGCTTGTATTTCCCTCTGTGTCTGTGTTTCCGACGGGTGCTTACCTGCGTAACTCTTGTGTATTTACCTGTGTAACTCTTGTGTATTTACCTGTGTAACTCTTGTGTATTTACCTGTGTAACTCTTGTGTATTTACCTGTGTAACTCTTGTGTATTTACCTGTGTAACTCTTGTGTATTTACCTGTGTAACTCTTGTGTATTTACCTGTGTAACTCCTTTATATTTACCTGTGTAACATGAGCTTACATGTGTAACGTGTGCTTACATGTGCAGGTGAATGAAATCTACCATGACCAGTCTCTGGGGACAAGGATCAACGTGGTTTTAGTACGAATCATCATGCTGGGCCATGGCAAGGTAAGACTGTGTGTGTGTGTGTGTGTGGTGGGTGTGTGTGGGTGTGTGTGTGTGTGTGTGTGTGCGTGTGTGTGTGTGTGTGTGTGTGTTGTGGGGGTGTGTGTGGGGGTGGGGGTGGGGGAGAGAGTTAGTGTGTGATATTATTTTCTTATCAACTCTAGTGTTTGTAGTGCAGGGACAGAGTTAGCATGGATGTGCTAGCACATGGCTAGGGTTAGCATGGATGTGCCGATACATGGCTAGGGTTAGCATGGATGTGCTAGTACAGGGTTACAGAGTACATTACCACTTGCTTTCTATGGCTACCTTCACACACACACACTCATCCACACACAACAACCACACTCACACAAGACACACACAAACGGTTCCCAGCACTCACTCCTGTTATTCCAGTGGACTGAGCAAAAGAGGAACTAAAAGCGTGAGGTTCCCAGGGGAGGGTTTTCAAAGTCGCACGCCTTCACAGCTCAGCACTGAGGAACACAGAAACACGGTGTTACGCAATCAGCTTTCCCCTGGGGGGGCCAGAGCACGGAATCATGGGAAGTCCATGCAAAGATAAACAATCAATGATGCTGGCTTTCCCTCATTCACAAACACATGGCCGACTAACGATCCTGCCCCTCTCCTTCTAGGTAACTCAACACTGGGGAGCGACGGAGGGAGGGAAAGAGAGGGAGGGAGGGAGGGTGGGAGGGAAAGAGAGGGAGGAAGAGGAAGAGAGAGATAGAATGAAGGGACTATCCATCCGGATGCTAGAACAGATAGAGCAGACAGAATACATGATATTGGTCCTAATAAGCTAAAGCTGCTTACCATTCACTTCCTCCCCAGTCTTTCTCACTGTCCCTCTGGAGCCACACACACACACTTACACACATACACACAGACACTCACACACATACTCACACACACTGGCTTGCCCCCAGTCCACCCCACCCCCCACCCTGGCCCCACCCCTATCCGCATACAGCTCAGGACAGTGCTCTGGCTGTCCATCATCTCCAATTACCGTGGCAACAGAGCTGTACCCAGACAGCCTGCAGATTGGCTGTGTGACCCTGAAAACACACTCGCACTCACTCACTCACACACTCTCACACGCACGCGCACACTCACACACACACACAGTGATGCATGTTGGTGCAGCATGTGTGGCTTTTACTCTGTCGTGAGAGAGAGGCCATATGTCTCCTCTGCAGCACAGGGAGAACCTGAGCTGCACCCCACACGCTACACAGTACACCCCACACGCTACACGCTACACAGTACACCCCACACGCTACACAGTACACCCCACACGCTACACAGTACACCCCACACACTACACAGTACACCCCACACGCTACACAGTACACCCCACACGCTACACGCTACACAGTACACCCCACACGCTACACGCTACACAGTACACCCCACACCCCACACGCTACACAGTACACCCCACACACTACACAGTACACCCCACACGCTACACGCTACACAGTACACACCACACGCTACACAGTACACCCCACACCCCACACGCTACACGCTACACAGTACACCCCACACGCTACACGCTACACAGTACACCCCACACCCCACATGTCATGGGCATGTGTGAAAACACACAGAGAGAGGGGGAGTGGGAAATCGAGTGAGAGAAAAAGAAAGAGAGGCAGAAAGACAGAGGAAGGGACAGAGAGAGGGAGAGAGAGAAGAAAGAGAGGAGAAGACAGTATTGTCTAGACGTGGGTGTTCATACTCTGCTTTTAGAACTTAACCACCATTATATAAGCAACCATAATTCCTGTGTGTGTGTGTGTGGGTGTGTGTGTGTGTGTGCGCGTGTGTGTGTGTGTGTGTGTGTGAACTTGGTGTGTTATGGCTGGGTTAGTTTTGGGTTGTAGGTGCGAAATAGTGGAAGTTGTTCAAAACAGGAAGTGTGTTATATCAAAAACAGCACATCAGTGTAACCCACTGTCTACTACAGTCTTATCCACGGTAAAGTGGACTCTAGATCACATAACTCTAGTCCACTGTATAATCCACTATGTATGTATAGTTCACTCTGGAACAACAGTAGTCCATTATATAGTCCAATCTACAGTTCACACTAGTTCAAGTTATAGTCCACCCTAGTCCATGATATAGTCCACTCTAGTCCATTATATATTCAACTCTAGTCCACTATACAGTCCAGCATACAGTCCACTCTAGTCCACTATACAGTCCAGCATACAGTCCACTCTAGTCCACTATACAGTCCAGCATACGGTCCACTCTAGTCCACTATACAGTCCAGCATACAGTCCACTCTAGTCCACTATACAGTCCAGCATACAGTCCACTCTGCAGTGTTGTAGGCTATGATGCTCCTGCTGTTGCTCTGTGTCTGCTACTGCAACACTGCCACCTGGTGGCTGCAGGGGGAGCAGCAGGGAGAGGCACCTTACAGTCAGTCCTCCTTTCCTGCTGTCAGTGTGGGATATTCCCAGATCCTCCCAACTCCGCCCAGCTCCTCCCAGCTCCTCCCAACTCCGCCCAACTCCTCCCAGCTCCTCCCAGCTCCGCCCAGCTCCTCCCAGCTCCTCCCAGCTCCTCCCAGCTCCTCCCAGCTCCTCCCAGCCTAGAGAGGAACACACACATGGGTTCTGTGGGGGGTTCTACGAAGGATCCTGCTGCTTGGTTCAAGTTCTGGCCTCATTTAAAACGCATCAGAGCTTTCTGCTTATAACACTGATCTCTCTCCCCCCCCCCCCTGCCCCCTCAGTCCATGTCCCTGATCGAGCTGGGGAACCCGTCCCAGAGCCTGGAGAACGTGTGTCGCTGGGCCTTCTTGCAGCAGAAGCAGGACACAGGGGATGCTGAGTACCACGACCACGCCATCTTCCTCACACGCCAGGAGTTTGGACCCACCGGCATGCAGGGTGAGGGGGGGTGGGGCGAGGGGAGAGAGGGAGGGAGGGAGGGAGGGGAGGGGGGGGGATTAGGGGAGAAAAGGTGGGATTGTGGGGTAAGAGAGTGATGGGGGAGAAATTGAAGGATTTGGGGGAGAGACTTTTTTTGACTTTTAAAGATACCTTTATTGGGCAGTTAGAACTACCAGCCAACCAAGCTGTTTCACCACACCAAACCTGTCTTATCAAGACAAAAACCACTTCACTTACAACTCCCACACAATATTAAGACCTCATCAAACCAAAAAAAATAAAACCCCAACAAACAAAAAAAAAAAAAGGAGAGAGGGATGGGGGAGAGAGAAAGGGAGATGAGGGGAGACAGAGAGGTAATGAAAGAGACCGAAATAGAGTCAGACAGGGGGGAGGGAGAGAGAGATTAAGGGGGGGATGCAAAAAGAAAGAGTGAGTGGGACACAGAGAGAGAGATGGGCAGAGAGACTTCCTGTATTGAAAGTTAAAAGGTCACGGTCTGACGCAGAGGCAATGTTTGCTGGCTGTCTGTTGCCTAGGTTACGCCCCAGTGACGGGCATGTGCCACCCAGTGAGGAGTTGCACCCTGAACCACGAGGACGGCTTCTCATCAGCCTTCGTGGTGGCCCATGAGACCGGACATGTGTGAGTACACGCACACACCCATCTATCTACACACGCACACATCTACACACGCACACATCTACACACACACACATCTACACGCACACACATCTACACACGCACACATCTACACACACACACACATCTACACGCACACACATCTACACACGCACACATCTACACACACACACATCTACACACACACACACATCTACACGCACACATCTACACACACACATCTACACACACACACATCTACACACACACATCTACACCCACACACATCTACACACACACACATATCTACACACACACATATCTACACACACACACATCCACACACACACACATCTACACACGCACACATCTACACACACACACATCTACACACACACACATCTACACACACACACATCTACACACACACATCTACACCCACACACATCTACACACACACACATATCTACACACACACATATCTACACACACACACATCCACACACACACACATCTACACACACACACATCTACACACGCACACATCTACACACACACACATCTACACACACACACATCTACACACACACACATCTACACACACACACATATCTACACACACACATATCTACACACACACACATCCACACACACACATATCCACACACACACACATCTACATACACACATATCTACACACACACATCCACACACACACATATCTACACCCACACACATCCACACACACATACATCTACACGCACGCACACACACACACACACACATAAATCTACACACACACGACACGAGAGAAGAGCAGAGGAACGAGGATGCTCGTCCTCTCTCCTCTCCTGGGTGTGGTTGTTGACCCTCTCCTGCCCTCTCCCTCCAGGCTGGGCATGGAGCACGACGGCCAGGGGAACCGCTGTGGGGAGGAGGTCCACATGGGCAGCATCATGGCTCCCCTGGTTCAGGCGGCCTTCCACCGCTTCCACTGGTCCCGCTGCAGCCAGCAGGAGCTGGGGAGATACCTGCAGTAAGCTGCCAAGCTGCACACACTCTCTCACACACACACACACACACTCATGTGCACACTTGTGCATCCCCACACACACACACACTCAGGTGCACACACACCCAAATGGAGTCATGTGACAAACATCAGTGGCAGTCCAAGGCATGATAGGGTCATGTATGATATTTGCTTGGCTCCTCCCCCAGTTCCTACGACTGTCTCCGTGACGACCCGTTTGACCATAATTGGCCATCATTGCCCCAGCTGCCTGGTCTGCACTACTCCATGAACGAGCAGTGTCGCTTCGACTTCGGAGTAGGCTACATGATGTGTACCGCGGTGAGACCGGGCGCCTACACCCTAACACTGTAACCATGACAACGCTGTAGCAACGACAACACCGCACACCGACACCCAGAGACCAGCCGCCTACACCCCAACACTGTAACCATGACAACGCCACGCTGACACCCACATGACCTACCATGAAACCCAGAACTCTGTGGTGTCGTGTGTTCCCTGGAGAGGTGCTCTGGGTCAGAGGAAGGTTGTGCATTAGCATCGTGTCACGGTATCACTGATGTTTGAGGTATTATGGTATGTTTAGCTCGGGTCGGATCCATTCTTCTTCAGCACATTCCGGACCTAACTTGACTAACTGAATGCTACAGCTTGATTGACAGCTGCCTTAGCCTATGGTCACCAGGGCTGTGCACGCTTTGCTAGATTACCCTCTATTCTCTTGTCAAACCCCTCCCCCTCAGCTGCAAAAGGTTGGCCAATCAGGACAACAGGTAAGGTAACCCTTCCCCTTCCTGAAACGTGTGCCCCGCCCTCTTTATGTGTTTTCTTTCTACAGATCGTTGCTCTAACATTCACGTCTTTATTTTAGGTGTTCTTTGTTTCTTTGTCGATTTGATTTCTTGGTGTTGTGCCCATCATCTCGTTCAGAACGTGCTCTGCCGGGTTCCACGCAGCCTGGTGGTTCTGCTGGGTTCTAGAACAAAAAACAGGCGTTAAATAAAACAGCTGGTATGGATGACCATCCTGCTATAGTCCACAGACAAACAGTCAGTAAGGTCTAGAAAAACAGCTGAAGCAGGCTAGAAAAGCACCTACTTCCCACAGCAAGAATGAAAGCAGCTGCTGTTAACCAGGCTGTAAATGTGCTAAATGCTGTAAATATAGCTTCTGAATTTCCCTTCTGGGATGAATAAAGTTTTATCTAATCTAACAGCAGCCTGACAGAACCAGGCTGTCACCAGGCTGTAGGATCCTGCTGGCTGCTTGCCAGGCTGTGAGCAGTGCCAAACGTGGGCTTACCCTTGACCTTGGTGTGACACCTCCCAGAGAGGTCACCTGGGGTCACAGTGGTCAGGAGGGGGTCAGCCATCTTGTGGGGAGGAGGGGGGGGAGAGGGGGGGGGAAGAGGGGTGAGGGGGGGAGGAGGGGAAGGTTTAACCAAGGTCAACACTTTTTCAGAGGACTGGTCAATTGACCTTTTGAGTTTGTCCTCCTCTCCTCCTCTCCTCTTCTTCTCTGGTTGGTGTGCATGCTCCGGCTGCATCTTGTGTGGTCATCTGCAGACAGTTCCTGCTCTCTGTGTCCTGGGGCGGGGCCAGGGCGGGGCCGGGGCGGGGCAGGGGCGGGGCCAGGGCGGGGCAGGGCGGGGCCGGGGATTAGAGCGGACTCTGACTGCTGCTGTTGTTGTTAATGTAGTTGTTGTTCTGGTATCCTTGGACAGTACAGTACGCTGGCGTGAGGATGTTGTTGCTGTGGTGTCTTGTATACAGGTGTTCTCACTGGTGTGTTCTAGAGAATGTTCTGGTGCTCTAGCGACAGTGTTCTACTGTGTTCCGGAAAGTGTGTGATGGGAGATTCTAGAGTGCGTATGAGGTTCTAAAGTGTGTGAGGATCTTCTAAATTAAGTGTGAGAAGGTTCTAGAGTGTGTGAAGAGGTTTTCTGGAGTGTGTGTGTGAGGAGGTTCTCTCTCTGTGTTCTGCAGTACCGGACCTTTGACCCCTGTAAGCAGCTCTGGTGCAGTCACCCTGACAACCCCTTCTTCTGCAAGACCAAGAAGGGGCCACCCATCGACGGGACCATGTGTGGAGACGGGAAGGTACACGCACACACACACACACGCACACACACATGCATATACAGTATGGAAACAGTAAATATACGATGATACTAAAATAATATTATTTATTAAAATAATAAAAAAGTATATAAACACACACATACACACAGGCTATTTATGTGCCCTGTCTGTGCTCTAACTTCCTGTATCTCCTCCAATGGCAGCATTGCTTCAAAGGTCACTGCATCTGGCTGACCCCTGACATCATCAAGCAGGATGGGAACTGGGGTTCGTGGAGCCAGTACGGGGAGTGCTCACGCTCCTGCGGGGGAGGGGTGCAGTTCCGCACGCGTGACTGTGACAACCCCAGGTACGTCTCACATACGTGTGTGTGTTTCCGGGTCCGGGCCGGTGTGTGTGCGTGTGGGGGGGGGAAATGTCTCTCTCTCTCTGTCTCTCTCTCTGTCTCTCTCTCTGTCTCTCTCTCTCTCTGTCTCTCTCTCTGTCTCTCTTTCTGTCTCTCTCTCTGTCTATCTACAGGGGGTGTTCCCAGCTGGTAATCTTGTACTTTGAGTGTTTTCAGACAGCTTCCTCCTCATCCCTCCTCTGCCCTCTCTCCCCCCAGACCAGCTAATGGGGGCCGGACATGTGCGGGGGCCACCTACCAGTTCCGCCTGTGCAGCAAGGATCCGTGTGACGAGCTGGACAGCGACCCCAGGGAGCAGCAGTGCCGCGTCTGGAACGACCGCTTCGAGTTCCACAACCGCAAGCACACCTGGCTGCCATACGAGCACCCCGACAGTGAGGAGGGGAGGGGCTGGGGAGGAGCGGCTGGGGAGGGGGGAGTCTGGGGAGGGGGGGCTGGGGAAGAGGGGAGTCTGGGGAGGGGGGAGTCTGGGGAGGGGGGACTGGGGAAGAGGGGAGGAGGGGCTGGGGGAGGGGGGAGGAGGGGCTGGAGAGGGGACAGAGAGAGTGTGCGGTGGGAGGGGGTTCTGACAGCAGTCTAGCTCAGTGTTATGGAACCACCCACCTATAAAAACAATCCTGTCTTGGAACTTTATTTAAAAGCGCTTCAAACCCTCCCACTTCCTCCCCCAACCCTTCACTCTTTCTCCCTATGGACACAGAACTAGTGGATCAGTTGAATTAGCTCTGCCAAGAGTTTTTTTTTTACCTTCACTGTAAAATCAGTATATCATCTTAATATGTAATGTGTGTGTGTAATGTGTGTGTGTGTGTGTGTAATGTGTGTGTGTGACCAGCCAACAAGCGCTGCCACCTACACTGTCAGTCCAAGGAGACCCAGGACGTGGTGTCCATGCAGAGGATGGTGACGGATGGAACACGATGCTCCTACAAAGACCACTTCAGCGTGTGTGTGCGCGGGGAGTGTGAGGTGAGAGAAGGAGGGAGGGAGAGAGAGAGAGAGAGAAAGAGACACAGAGAGAGAGAAATAGAGAGAGAGAGAGAGAGAGAGAGAGAGAGAGAGAGAGAGAGAGAGAGAGAGAGAGAGAGAGAGAGAGAGAGAGAGAATGAGGGAGGGATATAAAGACAAAGATAAATTCGGAGACAGACAGAAAGAGATGGAAGGAGAGAAAGAGAACGTGAGAGAGAGCGAGAGAGAGAGCGAGAGAGACAAAATGTGTCATTGACAATGTATTCTGGTGTGTATATTGTAACAAGTCAACAGCTAGGCTACAATGTAAATGTTTGTGTTCACTTGTTTGTTTGTTTGTTTGTTTGTTTCCAGAAAGTGGGCTGTGACGGCTCAGTGGGCTCCTCTCAGCAGGAGGACAACTGTGGGGTGTGTGGTGGAGACAACTCCAGCTGCAAGACCATCAAAGACAACATCAACCGCATCGCCAAGAAACACGGCACTCACAAAGGTGTGTGCGCACACACGCACACACACACTCTACTCGACATACACACCATCTACTGGTCGCGCTGGTCACAAACGCCATCTTCTGGTCACAGACGCCTTGTACTATTCGCAACCACTTTTTACACGTGTACACGTGAAATGCCTGAGGTTTCGTTTAATCTGATGTGATCACATGTTAATCCCTCATTAGGTCATGTGTGTTCGGAGAGGTCGTCTCTCAAAGCAGAGGTGGACAGTTTATATAAGTAATCAGTTTAACCCTGTCATCAAATCTGCCTTGTTTCCAGGTTTCCTCAAAGTCCTGGAGATTCCACGAGGAGCAAGACACCTGCTGATCCAGGAGCTGAAGGCTACCTCGCATGTTCTAGGTACCCAGGACTGTCTTGTCTAGGGTGTGTGTGTGTCAGCGTGCATGCGTTCTGTACGTGTGTGTGTGTGTTCTGTCTGACCAGTGTGTTATCCTACCCAGCCGTGAAGAACCTGGTGTCGGGGCAGTTCTTCCTGAACGCTGAGGAAGATTACCCAGAATCCCGTTCTGTCATCGAGAAGGGCGTGGAGTGGGAGTATGACAATGACAACGACAAGGACACCCTGCAGACCAACGGGCCTCTACGGCATGGAGTCCTCGTCATGGTACAGACACACACACACACTCACACATACACTCACACGTACACACATGCCTAAACACACACACACACACCTCACATTTCCTGTAGTCAAATTCTGTTTGTATGTAATACATATATTTCAGTTCTAATCCAGTACGATGAAAGTATAAGGTGTGTTTAGTAAGTGAAAGTACACGCTGTGTAAAAAGGTTATTGTATGTAGCATGTATCTAATGGAAGTGTGTGTGATGTGTACCTCATGTCCAGGTGAGGATCTATGGTGAGGACGAGGTGAACCTGTCCTATAAGTACATCATCAACGCAGACGAGCTGACCACCATCGAGAGCAACACACTGGACGAGGACTCTGCCTACGAATGGGCCTTCAAGAAATGGTCCTCCTGCTCCCGGCTCTGCGGGGGAGGTATTTCAACGTAACACCGCTAGCACAGGAAGTCTCTCAGGGATGGGGGGGAGGAGGTACTTTAGTGGAACAAAGCTAGAAATGTCTGTAGGAGCTGTCTGTTACAACTGTGTGTGTGTGCGTGTGTGTGTGTTGTCCCGCAGGTAAGCAGATCGCTCGGTATGGCTGTAGGAGGAGGGCAGACAGTAAGATGGTCCAAAGACGCTTCTGTAAGAACCTCAAGGTGCCTCTGTCAGACATTCAGGACTGCAACAAGGAGGCCTGTCCACCACCTGAGTACGTTACCATCTATACCCCAGCCTTTCCTTTATCTCTCTCTGGCTCTCTCTCTGTCTCTCTCTCTCTGTCTCTCTCTCTCTGTCTCTTTCTCTCTCTTTCTCCCTCTCTCTGTCTCTCTCTGTCTCTCTCTCTCTCTGTCTCTTTCTCTCTCTTTCTCCCTCTCTCTGTCTCTCTCTGTCTCTTTCTCTCTCTTTCTCCCTCTCTCTGTCTCTCTCTTTCTCTCTCTTTCTCTCTCTCTCTCTCCACCTCTCTCTGTCTGTCTCAGTACATGTGTGTGGCTTCTTGTTAGCATCCCTGGAGGTAGTGAGTGTTCTCTGTGCTGTGTAGGTGGGTGGTGGGCTCCTGGGAGGCCTGCAGCAAGGTGTGTGGAGACACAGGGACTCAGAAGCGCTCCGTCACGTGTGTCCAGACCTTCCGGAACGAGGCTCCCAGGGAGATCCACATGAAGTACTGCAACGACCTTCGACCCGTGTCACGCCAAGCCTGCAACCGCCAGCCCTGCCCTGGCCAGTGGAGGGAGGGTCTCTGGTCACAGGTGTGTCTGATGACTTCCTGCTGTGTGTTTATTTCCTGATGTGTGCGTGTTTACTTCCTGGTGTGCCTATGGACTTCTGCTGTGTGTTTACGTACTCCCTAGTGTGTGTATTTCCTAAGGAGTGTGTGTGTGTCCAGTGTCCAGGTGTCATTTGTTAACGTGTGTGTGTGTGTGTGTCCAGTGCTCGGTGTCGTGTGGTAATGGGACCCAGCGCAGAGCGGTCAGCTGTGGCATGCCAGACACCAGGAACAAGTGTTCAGAGAGGAGACCAGAGAACGTCCGCATCTGTCGCCTAGCACCCTGCCTCAGTGAGTCCAGCTTATTATGGGCTGTCATACAGTATCCACCAACACAAACATTAAGTTCAAGTTTTAAGTCAATTACAAATAACTGTTATTATTGTTGAATATTAATAATAGAGTTGTACTGGTGTGTTTCAGCAATGCTCTTTATTTTCCTGTTCTTCTGAATCTGTGTATATTGTGTCTTGTGTGTGTGTGTGTGTGTATCTTTCCGCAGAAGGCTCCTCCGACCTGAGCAAGAACGGCAACATCCTGATTCAGTGGCTGTCGCGTCCGGACCCAAACTTCCAGCGCACCTCCTCCCGTAAAACCTCCTTGTTCAGCCGTCAGCCCCGCCTGCAGGCCGGCCTCTCCCCTCTGCTGTGGGCCCTGTGCCCGCCTCTGCTCCTCTCCCTCAGGGGCGGGCTCGCCCCCTGACCCCCCCGCCCCCGCCTGTGGCCGCGCCCCTGTGCGAGCGCCAGCTTTCACCTTCTCTGTGGGGGGGGGGGAGGGGGGGGGGTGTCGTCTCTCTCTCTGTGTGGGAGAGACAGCCCTGGCTCCTGTCTGTGCTCTGTCTCTCTCTCTCTATCTCTGTCTACAGTGTGGAGCGTTGTGTTGTAACCGCTGGACAGTCGAAATCTAAAAGATTAACATTTAAAAAAAACTTTTGAGTGGAAAGGGGAATTGTGGGTAATGGCGAGCAGCTGCCGGGCGAGAGCGGCTTTTCGGGGGGCGGCTACGTTTTGAGCGAGCGGGCTGTGCGGTGCCTCGGTTACGCTCCTCAGACGCGGTCGGCTGTTTTTTTGTTCCCGCTCCGCCGTGTTAGGGAGACAGGTGGGAGAACAACCACAAGAAAAGAAGACAGAAAAAAAAAAAAATTAAAAAAAAGTTCAAAAAGAAACCGGAAAGCTTTATTGTGAACGTGATCACAATGAGGACATTTCTACTCAAGTGTTCATCTCCCATCTGGGTCGATTCTGGAATGAGAGAGCTTGTTCCAAACCTTTATTCTGGTTCCATTCTCATGCTGACAAGAAGTCTGCACAGGAACAGGAAATGATGTAGGCAACCCTAGATGTTTTTGTGTGGGGCTTGGCTGAGAGGTGAAGAGGCTTGGATGAAGGCCACTTAAGCAGGGTAGTCAGACCATCTCATCAGCCAGCTTCTCTCTGACTGTTATACTCAAGCTCAATAAATGCAGCTTATTTGTGCTTGCAAACTTTAAACAAATACATCTATAAATATATTTGTATTTATATACAGTATATATATATATATAAATCTAAATCTATATGAGTAACAATAATATGAATAACGATGTTGTACCATGAATAAGCTCAAGCTTATTTGCCTAAACCTTTGGACTGCTATTGATCGATGAGATCCTTGACTGTTAAGTGTATTTTTTTATTGATTTTACATGAATGCAGAAGTAAATCTTTGGTAAGAGCAGAGTGTAGGAGGGGAAAGACAGACGGACTGTATGCAGGACTTGGTCAGCAGGTTGCCTCTCCACTGTCTCAGAGGGTCAGGTCCCTTTTCATTGCTTGTCAGTTCTGTAGGGAAATAATCAGCTTCTGTCATTCAGTACAGTCCATTCACATTCCTCACCCGACGTCACTTGAGGGAGGGGCTGTGTGTGTGTGTGTGTGTGAATGTCCTGCATGTAAACTCATCTGTGTGTGCGTGTGCGCGTGCGTGTGTGTCTTCGTTCTGAATGAGAACAACGTTGAGAGTGTGTTTGCACGTTCGCAAACGTTTCACGCGTGAGTGTGTGCGTTTGTGTGCATGTTTGTGTGTGTGTGCATCTTTGTGTCTGTGTGTGCGTGTTTGTGTGTCTGCGTGAATGCTCGTTCGTAATCCATTTGTGGCTGTGTTTGTGTCTGGGTGCGTGCATCTGTGTGTTGGTGTGTTAGTATTCATCCTGGCTTCTAGTTCTCATCCAGATCAGACACAGAAATACCTCATGAATCTTCACCAGAGAGCGTCCATCTTGTCTTGTCTATCAGACCAACACCCATTATGAACAATGCCTTATCTTGGATTGAATGTAACGGCATTTATCTGTGAAAGGAGATGGCTTTACTCATACAAGTTTATAAATCACCCAGAATAGAGGCAGCTTCGACCGACTAACAAACTCACATGCCAACCATTAAGACTCCATTGACCAATGGCACGCTGGCCTTGTGTGGTCCCGAAGGGGGGGGGGGCTGCTCTGGGGGTCGGTAGTGTAAGCCCTTGAGGCTGGTCGTTCTGTATCGTGAGCTCATGTTTCTGTTGTGACTATGTAGCGAGCTATCTGAGGTTCAGTGCAGCATGGCTGGGGTGAGTCCAGGCCTGACAAGGCACTTCAATCCTGTATATAAACATTGGTGTTGACTGTATTTAATAACCTTCATGACTGTTATCTTCTTACTTATGGAAAAAAGAAACTATAATATTATATAATATGGGTAACTGTTTTGTGGCTTCACTGGCCTGCTGTGTGTAGCTAGTCCTGCGTCGGGCTGGCGTCGAGCGGCGTCGGGCTGGCGTCGAGCGGCGTCGGGCTGGCGTCGAGCGGCGTCGGGCTGGCGTCGAGCGGCGTCGGGCTGGCGTCGAGCGGCGTCGGGCTGGCGTCGAGCGGCGTCGGGCTGGCGTCGAGCTGCATTCAGACGGACTACATGCACTGCGTCTATATGCACTTTGATTTTATCAGGGAAACTTTATTAATGTTTTGTAAATGTTTCATATGACACTTAACACGTGCCATTCCAGTTTTTACATCGTCATGGAAATTCTGTATTTTATTTATTCGACAACGACAACAAAACTATATCTTATTATTTTATGTGATCTATTCATTTTATTTATACATTGACTATGAAACTGATTGGTTGATTTCCAAGTAATGAAGTGTTTTACCAAAGTAACTGTGAACTTTCAATACACCTGAGTTCTTTTTCTTATGAACAGAATCTATATTGAGGGGTCATCTCATGGTTTCACTTAACTGTCATTATCAACTGCAAAAGTTGTATGAATAAAAAAATGTTGGAAAAATGTTGAAAGGTTCTCTCAACGCAGGTTCTTAGAGATGTAACGTAGTGTCTAAGCCTCCAGCTACCAACCACATACAGACATATTAATGCTTAATACGAAAATAAAAACTTTATATCAGAGAATAATTACCCAGATATGTGAGGTGTCAGCATTAGAATATTCCTCTTAATCACCTTTCTACTCTGGACTAACCTGGCAACCCTGTTTGGCTTGCTCTCTGGACTAAACTGCTGTAGCAACCCTGACAACTGCTCTGGGTGGTCACCATGACAACTTCTCAGGGTGGTCACCATGACAACTACTTTTCTGGGTGCTTGGGGCTCCTCCTCCTGGGTCTTCTGCTGATGGTCTGGCTTTACTTCTTCTCTTCTGCACTCAGCATGGTGTACACAATCATAAACACACACACTCGCACACGCGCACACTCTCAGATCTCTGTGTTTTCTTCCCAAACAGGCCAGCGTTGTCACGGTGACCGATCAGTGTTCTGCCGGATGGAGGTTTTGAAGAACTACTGTTCTCTGCCGGGGTACCAGAGGATGTGCTGCAAGTCCTGTAGTAACTCCACCCTCACACACACCCCTCAGCCCTCCAGCACCCTCCCAACCTCCGGGACCCTAATGCCCTCCGGCACATCCCCCACCAGGGTCACCACCTCCTCCACCACCAGTCAACCCATGGTCACCTCCCATCCTGCCCCTCTGCCCCCACCTGAGATAAGAGACCACAGTCCTCACTTGGATCCCACACAGACATCTACACACACACCTATACACACTACATACACAGCACACACACCTATACACACTGCATACACAACACACACACCTATACACACTGCCTACACAACACACACACCTATACACACTGCATACACAACATACACACCTACACACACAGCATACACACCTACACACACACCTACACACACAGCATACACACCTACACTCACCACACACTTACATGCACACACCAAACACACACCTACAACTATTGCTTCTGAATATGGCACACCATCAACTATGGATATTGAATATACCACACACAGACCCTCTACAAGGGATCTTGAATATACCACACAAAGAGAAACAACTATGGATCTTGAATATACCACACAAAGAGAAACAACTATGGATCTTGAATATACCACACACACACCCTCAACTATGGATCTTGAATATACCACACACACACCCTCAACTATGGATCTTGAATATACCACACACAGAGAAACAACTATGGATCTTGAATATACCACACACAGAGAAACAACTATGGATCTTGAATATTCCACACACACACCCTCAACTATGGATCTTGAATATACCACACACAGAGAAACAACTATGGATATTGAATATACCACACACACACCCTCAACTATGGATCTTGAATATACCACACACAGAGACACAACTATGGATCTTGAATATACCACACACAGAGACACAACTATGGATCTTGAATATACCACACACACACCCTCAACTATGGATCTTGAATATACCACACACAGAGACACAACTATGGATCTTGAATATACCACACACAGAGACACAACTATGGATCTTGAATATACCACACACAGAGACACAACTATGGATCTTGAATATACCACACACACACCCGTAATAATTACCAAGTCAAAGCCAAAGAACAGCCAGAAAAGTGATCCACTCAAAAAGCTAAAGCTAAATACAAATCCAAAGAAGAACCCTAAACCTAAAACAGTTCCAAAAAAGCCTACACAACCAAAAGTGGTTCCAAAAAAGAATCTTCAACCCAAAAAAGTTCCAAAAAAGAACCCTCAACCAAAAACTGTTCTAAAAAAGCCAAAAGTCACACCAAAGAACTCTGAGACAAAACCTCCAAAAGAGAGTAAGCCTAGTCAGCCTAAGCCAGGTTCTAAGAAGAACATTGCTTCAAAAGTAGCTGAAAACAAGAACCCTCAACCAAAAACTGTTCCAAAGAAGAACCCTCAATTAAAAACTGTTCCAAAAAAGAACCTTGAACCAAAAACTGTTCCAAAGAAGAACCCTCAACCAAAAACTGTTCCAAAGAAGAACCCTCAACCAAAAACTGTTCCAAAGAAGAACCCTCAACCAAAAACTGTTCCAAAGAAGAACCCTCAACCAAAAACTGTTCCAAAGAAGAACCCTCAATCAAAACCAGTTCAAAAAAAGAACCCTCAATCAAAACCAGTTCAAAAAAAGAACCCTCAATCAAAACCAGTTCAAAAGAAGATTCCTAGACCAGAACTAGTTAAAAAATATGACCCTCCACCAAAATCCTTTTCGAAAAATATCTTTCAACCAACTAAAGTTAAAAAACATGACCCTCCATCAAAAACTGTCCCACAAAAGAACACCCTGCCACAAATGTCAGAATTCACCACCACAACCCCAGCCTACCACACGACCAGGAAGAATCCTTTGTTTACCCTCCAGTCCAGCACTGGCACATACACCACAACTCCTAGCATGCACCACACCAGTTCTAGAACTGTCAATATTACCTACATCAGTAACAACACTAAGGTGACACCCAGTGACATCTTCTATGACATTTCATGGACTGGAACCACAACTCCCAGCAACCTCTTCAACGATGATGTCAGAAACCCCACCGAAACCATTTACTTTGATGAAGTCACAATGTCGAGTGGAACCATTCCTTTTCACGATTCTCCTATCCCCAGTGTAACCACTCCCTATGACGACATCACAGGATCCAGCAGTGGTGATGTCGCAATACACAGTGGGGATGACATCACAATTCCCAGCAGAACCTTGCCCTACAGTGATGATGCCATAATATCCAGCGGAACTGTGATGTTTGATGTCACAGTGTTTGTCCCCACTGTTTTCAGTGATAATTGGTCAGATCTAACCACCTCTACCTGGCTTGACCTACCAGAGTACATCCCTCTCAGTGTCACTGTCCCCATGGAAACCCAGACGCCCCCTCCAGAACCGACCTCCACTACTGCATCTCTGACAACAATCACCATGACAACCACAGAGCGACGTCCTGCCCAGTCCACTGGGGAGGAAAACAACGCCATCCACCTCCCCGACGGGCTGGGGGGCGGGGACAGCTACCTGTCCCAGACCAATCAGATTGTGCGGCGCAGGGTGTTCCTCCGGGAACGCACGCGCAACAAACGCATCGAGGAGCTGCTGGAGGAGAAGAGAAACTTCCTTCTCCGCATGAAGAGAGGGCACAGCGCTTGAGTGCCCCCCCTGGTCCTAAAACCCCTCTGTTCTCTCTTATAGAGATGGACTTCTGCTGTGGCAGACTGACTTTATATCAGCTAGTCCCCTGCTGGGACTCAGACACACACACACACAGACTCACACATACAATAAGCAACATAGCAAACTGGACTGTCGAGGGCCCGTATCTCTGAGCAAAACACATCTTGCTGTCTCTGTTCACCCCTGCTGCCATGTGCAGCTCTGTGAGTGAATCAAGGATTGTAGAAGGTTTCTGTCCTCTTCTGTGCTAAAACAACATCACAGAATATTGACTTAATCATGTGTATCATATTTTCTAGAAGCTAAAAAAGAAAAAAAAGAATAAATGCCTTTTTGTATCGACAGCATTCTCCAATAGAAGCTTTCAGGGTGCGTTCTGTTTTGTATCTGGTTTATTATGGGACACACTGTGACCCAGGCAACTGTCTGTACCATAGCTGTACATATCACAAACCTAATGTTGAATATTTATTAAAGTTCATGTGCCTGTGGTATTTACACTTGGACTTGTTGTGTGCCACATTCTTATTCCTAACTATAGTGCTTTTTATGCAACATATACTTTCTCTCTCCCTCTCTGTCTCTCTCTCTCTTTCTATCTGTCTCTATCTATCTCTTTCTCACTATCTATCTCTATCTATCTCTTTCTTTCTCTATCTATCTATCTCTTTCTCACTCTATCTCTATCTATCTCTTTCTCACTCTATCTATCTCTTTCTCACTCCATCTATCTCTATCTATCTCGTTCTCACTCTATCTATCTCTTTCTCACTCCATCTATCTCTATCTATCTCGTTCTCACTCTATCTATCTCTTTCTATCTATCTTTCCCTCGCTTCCTCCACATCCCTTCTACATGTTAGCGGTGAGCTAGGAGAGGTGCCCCCCTAGAGGGAGACAGAGTAGCAGCTGCCGTGTCCGGCGCCCACAGTGCCTCACCTCTGTCTCTGTCATCCGCAACACACCACCCTGCAGGAACACCAGCACCACCCTGTTCTTCCTGGAGGTCCGGCTCCTTAAAGGGATAGTTCACCAACATTTCAAAGTGTCATCATTGTAGCCTTATGTTACGTAAAGTGCTCGACAGGGATATAGGAAGGCTGCCGTCTGGTTCCTGGTTGGTGAGCCCAGAACTGTACCAACGTGACACTGATCTAAAACCGAGGACGATTAAGAGTTTCTTGACATGTTGGTGAACAAATTCTTTAATCCCGCTAACTTCTCCTGGACAGATAAATGAGTACATGTTCACTGTTAAGAGTCACTCTGTGTGGGTGGTGATGTCATCCTGCATGGGAACACCCAGACGAAGGAAATGAAGGGAAAGCTATGGGCCTCTGAATGATTCATGTCTGCAGTGGAAGTGTTTCTTATGAACACACAGGATATAAATTGTGCGTGTGTGTGTGTGACAGCCTGACCCGTAGCAGTATAGAAAAACACCATGTGCCAGCATGACTCACCTTCTCCCCCATCTTTGCACCCTTCTATAAAAAGACTGTTCTTATAATAGATTTGTAATGGGGGTAGTCACTGAAGCATTCTCATTCTCATTCATACTGCTCTGTCACACACACACACACAAACCAATGTGAGTGCACCTAGTTGTGCTGCAGTAACTGGAAGAGTTGGAATGCTCCATCTCTGATGCTTCATCCCTGCAACTCTCATAATGGTTCAACTCTGCTGCTTCATGTCTGATGCTGCTTTATGTCTGCTGCTTCATCTCTAATGCTTCATCTCTACTGCTTCATGTCTGATGCTTCATCTCTACTGCTTCATGTCTGATGCTTCATCTCTACTGCTTCATGTCTGATGCTTCATCTCTACTGCTTCATGTCTGATGCTTCATCTCTACTGCTTCATCTCTACTGCTTCATGTCTGATGCTTCATCTATACTGATTCCTGTCTGATGTGTTATCTCTACTGCTCCATGTCTGATGCTTCATCTCTACTGCTTCATCTCTCTGCTTCATGTCTGATACTTTATCTCTGCCACTCTCATAATGCTTCATCTCTGCTCCTCTCTACAAACACTTGCATGTTGGTGTGTGTGTTCCACATGGACCCACATGGACCCCTGTCTAATGTCCTGAGTGTGTGTGTTACACATGGACCCCTGTCTAATGTCCTGATGGTGTGTGTGTTACACATGGACCCCTGTCTAATGTCCTGATGGTGTGTGTTACACATGGACCCCTGTCTAATGTCCTGATGGTGTGTGTTACACATGGACCCCTGTCTAATGTCCTGATGGTGTGTGTTACACATGGACCCCTGTCTAATGTCCTGATGGTGTGTGTTACACATGGACCCCTGTCTAATGTCCTGATGGTGTGTGTTACACATGGACCCCTGTCTAATGTCCTGATGGTGTGTGTTACACATGGACCCCTGTCTAATGTCCTGATGGTGTGTGTTACACATGGACCCCTGTCTAATGTCCTGATGGTGTGTGTGTTACACATGGACCCCTGTCTAATGTCCTGATGGTGTGTGTTACACATGGACCCCTGTCTAATGTCCTGATGGTGTGTGTTACACATGGACCCCTGTCTAATGTCCTGATGGTGTGTGTTACACATGGACCCCTGTCTAATGTCTAATGTCCTGAGCCGTGACATCTGCCTGCCGGTCAGCAGGCCTCCCTGGGGGATTCTCTGAAGCGGTGATGTAACATCGGTTTTCGTGGAACCCAGCTTCTCAACCTCCTGGCTTCTCAGTACGACTTGTTGTTCTTCAGGAGACACAAACAAACCCTGCTGTGTGTCTGGCCTTCCCGCCCCCTCCTCCCCCAGGGATGGCTTGTTGTGTCTCCATCTCGCATTGGAATTGACACATGCTCCTTCAGGAGCCTTCCAGCGGAGGACAGAGTTTTCAGCTCCATCAGAGAGCTTTTAGAGAGTGTTATATTACACACAGACACACAACCTGCAGAGTCCCCGGACACAAACACACACACAGATCTTTCAGAGGTATCACAAGCATGCATGCATAATGCAATACATCAACCCCCTGAACACTCCTTATGGTTCCTCCCGACGACCATCTGTTTCACAGGGTTTCAAGGTCGACACCGGGAAACTGGTTATTTAGATAAGCAAGATTCTTCGTTCGCTCTCTCTCTCTCTGTTTCTCTCTCTCTCTGTGCTTGCCTCTCTCTGTCTTTCCCTCCCTCCATCAATACAGCTGGCCAATGACAGCGCTCGAGGTAAAGAAGTGGATGGTGCTGCTATTTTTAGAATCAGGGAAGGAGGGCAGACTGAGAGCGAGGGAAGGAGGGAGGGAGAGAGAGAGAAGGGGACATGAGGAAAAGATAAATCTACATTTTACCATTGCCTGTGGACAGACTCAGACAGTCAGAGCCAGAGAGCCCGCTCAGAAACGGACATCAGCCCTGAACTAAACTGCAGAGACACACAGAGCCACTAAGGACACACACACACGAAGGCTCACCGAGGACTCACGCACACACACACAAAACTCAGTGAGGACACACACAGAACACACTAAGAAGAGGACAGCAGGCTGGACACACACACACCCAGGAGAGCAGAGACAAGGAAGAAGAACAGGCTTTGATACACACCGACTGAAATCAGGTGAGTTTTCAAGCTCTCGGATGTGACATTTGAATGATAGAGAATGTAGATGTTACACTGAGCTCGTTGATGTTTGCTCTGTTTGCCCAGGTCAATCTGAGAATAGAACAGCTATCAACCAGGGGGGTGTGTGTTTAGCCAGGGGTGCTGTGAGAGTGTGTGTGTGTTAAGCCACGGAGCGCAGTGGGAGTGTGTGTGCTCAAGGTGTGGCTCTATTTTTAGCCTGGGCTGCACCTGGAGCACACACGCTTGACTGCTCGGTTTAGACCCGACTATTTCTGGAGCTGAGGTTAGTACTGAAATACAGCTGGACTGTCGTTCAGACTTCAAACATTAGAGAGCAGGAATACATATAGACTAGCCCTGTACTCAGAACCACCCCTGTACATTAACCCTGCTAAAGAGGAAAGTGTTTATTCATTTGTTGATGCAGTTCTGTTGTTGACCACTAGGGTGTTTACACTTCTGGTTAGGAGAGGAGAGAGAGGAGAGGAGAGAGAAGAGAGGAAAGAGAGGAGATGAGGAGAGAGAGAGGAGAGAGGAGAGAGGAGAGAGGAGAGGAGGAGAGAGGAGAGGAGAGAGAGGAGAGGAGAGAGATTAGAAAAGAGAAGTAGTGACAGAGATGGGAGAACATTTCAACAGAACTGTTCTGTCTTTGTCTGCCTGGTCACTGTCCTGTCCCCGTGTCCCTCAGTGTCCAGCCATGCGTCCTCGCTCCTCTCTGCTGGCCAAGAGAAGCCTGCTGCTGCCCACCATCTCTGAGGGCTATGAGGAGCTGACAAGGAACCAGGCTAACATCTCCTCTGAGGACTACCTGCTGTCCATCTGCCAGCTGGCCTGCCCCCCTTTCCCCCCTCAGGGCTCCGCCTCCCCCTCTGATGTCATCAACGCTCGCCATAAGGACTCTCTAAACCAGAGGTTGTCACGGCTCAACGCTCATGACCGGCGTCCAGCGACCTTTGAGCCTGACCACAGAGAGGAAGCTCATGGGAGAGACATCGGTGCTCGCCAGGGCGGGAAGAGGGATGGAAACGAAGAGGCTGTGTTTGGTTGCCATGGTACAGTGGATCCCTTGGAGTATCTCTATGGATACCAGGAAAACCCTTCCCCTTTCACCTGTCAGGCAGGGAGCCTGAGGCAGCGATTGGCTGAAGCAAGGGGTGGGAGGAGGGATGGGGAGGGGCCAGAAAGACAGACACGCCCCCATGCGTACAGTTTCTCCCGCTCCTGCCCCATCTCACACCGCAAGAGCAGCTGCCCAGTCCCAACCCTCCAGCCTCAACCTGCCCCCCCAGGCGCCTCCTCCCTGCCCCACACAGCCCCCCAGCCAGCCCCCACCCCTGGAGACAGCCACCACACCCTCCCCGCCAGCCCAGAGGAAGAGGGGAGGAGGCAGGGAGGAGGGGGGAGGCAGAAGGGGAAGCAGTCCCTGATGTCTCAGTGGATGTCAGACTGGCGTGGCTGGGTGTGGAGAGAGGGGGGTATGCGAGCCTCCGCGACGCCCGCTATCGATGAGATGTGAGCTTCAGGGGGTGTCTCAACACAGACACACACACACAGATCTCAGATCAACACTCTTTTCTGGCAAAAGGAAATGGGGTACATCATCGCAAGGACTCTGCTTTGAGAAGGTTCCAGAAGGTTCCAGAAAGTTCCAGAAGGTTCCTTCCCATTGCTGGAATGCTTGGCCGCTGAGACTGTGACCAGGTGCGGCATTATGTTGCCAGAGACGGCCCAGAGACCAGCTGCTACAGGCCACCTCAGTGACAGTGGGACTAGATTGTTCAACTGTAAATCATTCTGATCATGTTTTGTTACATTAATAAGTTAATTACTGAATCAGAAAAATATACAAATGAAACACACATACTCAACGCATGCTAGTTCACACACACACACACACACACACACACAACCGAATGCAAATGCACAAACACGTGCACACAAAAGCATGCTCTCCCACACACACACAAACAAACATAAATTCACACACAGTGCCACAAACCACATCTGAGACATAACTCTTGACCTAGTCTAGGGAGAGGACTAGAAATCCTCACACATTCCACTGCATGTAATGCTGGTGTAAGCTGATGAACATTTGTGATATCTGACAGACAGTCTTTTTATACATCTGCCTATCTGGGAACTGGGATTGAATAAACAACGTTTTCTTACAGTGTTTTGCTGTGATCGTTACTGTTGCCTGGCTGCTTCGATTGAGCTGCATGGATTTCAGAAACAGTTGGGATCCAGCTGGTTTCTATGGCAACTGTCGAGGGTTTCTATGGTGGGTAAACAATAGAATCTTGATTTTGGGCGTAGGTCACACACAGACATCCACGCGTACCCACAAACAAACACACACGTACACAAACAGATCAAAGACTATGATTGCTAAAGACGTTCATAATTTGTTTCTTTCCACACAGTTGATCTATAAAGACTAGTGCACATTCACAAGTCTTTCCATCGTAAAGAACAATTTAACGATTGATTTTCAGTCTCTTCTACCTAGCCTGCACAACTGTTGTCTTTTATAAGCGTAAATCTAAAGATGACCAATAGATAGACACAGTTCCCAGGTACATGTGAGAATATGTTTACCCAGACGGTTTGTACACCAAAACAGACAGAAATTTACGTTGTGAAGGGGGGAGAGCAGGCCTGCGGTGACGGGGAGCCTGCAAACAGACCGGTGGAGCAGGAAGAGAGTTACATGTTGATATGTTCTCTGGCTGCACTGATGCAGCTTTCAGAACTACAGTGGTGATGTTGTGGTCAGCGCTCAGAGCTAATTATTTAGCGCTGTGGTACAATATTCTGCTGCATTCTGAGAAGCACAGAACATAAGGTGTAGGGGGGTGGGGGTGAGGGTGAGGTGGGAGGGGGCTGTAGTTACACCAATTTCAGAGTGTAAAAATGTATATTGAATATAAGGTCACTGTGGAGCCCATCTCCTTCATGTACTTGCAATAACCCTAGATCACAGACTTAGAGAACCCTACAGAACATAAACTCAAAATAAGCATATCCATTGGAGTTAAATATGTCTGCCCCAGTGTTCTCCAGTGTCCCTTTGTTTCTGTCTCCCTCTCTCTGTGAGAGGAACACCGTGAACTATAGGGTAGCAGCAAAAGCACTCTCCTGTCCCCTATAAATAAAACACAGGAACTATTCCCACACGTGAAATACTGAGGATGGGAGAACAGTTTGTGTCTGTCATGTATCGCGGCTGCCTCTTCCCCTACAGAACACCGCACATCTTTATGTGTCTTCTGCAGCCAAACCTCAGAGATGTATAGATATGACTCAGACTGCAGACTTAAAGAACTAGTAAACCCCCTCTCCGGTTTAGTCTCTGTCTCTCTCTGCCTCTCTCTGTCTCTCTCTGTCTCTCTCTATCTCTCTCTCTGTCTCTCTCTGTCTCTCTCTCTGTCTCTCTCTGTCTCTCTCTATCTGTCTCTATATTCAAATTCAAATCAAGTGGTTTATCTGTGTCTCTCTTTCTCCTTCTTTCTCTCTTTATCTATCTATCTCTCTCAAATCAAATCAAAATGTATTTGTATAGCCCTTTTTACAAGCAACGCACATGGGCTTCACATACGCCCACAACCAACCAAGAACTGCCCCTCAACCAACCTAAACCCTCAAGGAAGGCAAGGAAAAACTCACAGACAAACTCACTAGAGGAAAAAAAATTGAAGAAACCTTGGGAGGAGCAATTCAGTGAGGGATCCCCTCCTCCAGATACGGCTGGTGTAAGAGAGGTGCAGAACATGGGCTATACAACAGGGAAGTGTCAATGGGTGTTGAAACACCAAAATCCAGTGTTCAACTTGGGTCAGAGTTGTTAAATGTCAGTTTAAGCAGAGGTAGCCACAGGGCTGGGCGACTGTGATCGGCGCAGCATCAGAGGCTCTGTGTCTCTCTTTGTCCCTGTCCATGTCCTCATCTCCTCATGCACATTTTCTCCCATCTTGAAAGGTCATCTGATCCAATCCCAGATCTTGGCGTGTCAGTCTTCTGATGCTGGTGCCTTCCCTGAACTGTACAGTGAGCAGGAACAGAACCTGAAAGTAGCGTTGCTCAAGCTCTCAGACGGAACCAATCATCTGAAACTCCACATTATTATTGTCTGGATGCTTCATCTGAAAAAACTGCTGTTGTCCAGTAAACAACACACATAAGAAAACTAAAAGAACAGGAGTTTGAAAAAGAGGAGTACATTTCCCTGCTGCTAATAAAAGACTGAGGTCTGGTCTATGTCTGAGATCTCTGTTCCAGTCTAACAATATAACTACTGATCGCTCTGCAGCTTATTACTAATTATTGTAACAATAATTGGTTAATATCCCTGTTGATCATGTAAATTATTCAATCTTCTTAGTCGTGTCATCAGATCTTATGACTCATGTTATTACGTTTTTGTCATATTAATTATCACTGTGGTTTTACACTTGCTATCTTATTAATATTCTTACTATTGAAGGATTAATCACATTACAATTGACTTTCTTGGGTGAGTAAAGTGCTGAATAGTCCAGTTTAGATCTTAGGTAGTGGAACTATGTGAGTGCAGGCCATGTTTCCATGAGGTATCAGAAACAGCAGGCAGAATCGGAGTGAGAGAGAGAGAGCTAACCACAGCTGCTGAGGTGTTTATAATTCTCTGAAGGAAGCAGCGTTGTGGTTAATGAGGGAGTTTCAGTTTCCACTAAGAAAACTTCCCTTGCTCACAGATATACCGTAGCATCAAACATGACTATAAGAGGACCCTGTCTCTCCTCATCTCACACACCTCCAATCATCCATCATCTCAAGCAGGATAACCAGACCTTCTCTGTTCCACGGTGACATGACGACCACCACTACCATGACAACCAGAGTCCTGATGCTCCTTGCTGTGTTTGTCTGCGTGGCCCAGGCACAACGTGAGTAGCTCTTATTACCGTGGTAACTGTGTGATTACGACTTTATTGCTGTGTAATTATTAAATTTTTACTGTGTAATTATCACGTTATTACCGTGTAACTATCACGTTATCACCATGTAACAATCACATTATTACCATGTAACTATACGTTATTACCGTGTAATTATGTTATTACCGTGTGTTTTTCATGTTATTAATGTGTTGTTATCATGTTGTTACTCTGTGATGTGTGATTGCTGTCTTTTTACTGTTAATAATACGGCACTGAAAAAGTGGCAAGGTTAGGTATTAAAATATGTCAAAAGAAATATTATTATATGTCTTTATATTACACATTATAAATGACACAGTTGTAGTTTGTCAGTTCTATTCAGGAATACCCGGCAGAAACGTTATACTTAAAAAATATATATATTTAATACGGATGGCTTAAAAAAGTATGCGTTGGTGGGTATTTAATTATCACATAATATTCCTGCCATGCTACTTGTGTGATACTAAGATGTTATTCATATTATGTCTCCTACATGCAATAACTGTTCATACACGGTCTATAAAATATACATATAAAGGAAAATCGTCTTTGGAATCCGGCACTTAATAACAAACAAATTATTAAATTCTTAAATATAAAATGTATTAAATGAAAAATTATTTAAATACAGTAGTACATTTGCCTGTATGTCAATACTATGTTATTAATATGCCATGGTATCAAAAGCCTATTATATTTGTATTGTATAAATACAGAGTAGATTATGGTTAAATGCTTGTTGAACACAAGAAATATCCTCCAATTGGATTTCTAGCTCATGCACATCTTGCCGTGCTCATGCTGTCTCTCTCTCTCTCTCTCTGTCTCTCTCTCTCTCTCTGTCTCTCTCTCTCTGTCTCTCTCTGTCTCTCTCTCTCTCTCTCTCTCTGTCTCTCTCTCTCTCTCTGTCTCTCTCTCTCTGTCTCTCTCGCTCTCTCTCTCTCTCTCTCTCTCTCTCTCTCTCTCTCTCTCTCTCTCTCTCTCTCTCTCTCTCTCTCTCTCTCTCTGTCTCTCTCTCTCTCTCTGTCTCTCTCTCTCTCTGTCTCTCTCTCTCTGTCTCTCTCTCACTCTCTCTCTCTCTCTCTCTCTGTCTCTCTCTCTCTCTCTGTCTCTCTCTCTCTGTCTCTCTCGCTCTCTCTCTCTCTCTCCCTCTCTTTCTCCTCAGGCTCAGGCAGTCAGCGCTGTCTCTGCCTTAAGATCAGCAACAAACTGCGCTCCCAGGCCACAGAAGTGGAGGACATCCAAATCCACCCACCAGGAAACTCCTGTGACAGGATGGAATTTGTGTAAGTTCACATCATACAACCTGGCCGTCCTGCAAGTCCATCTGTCTGACTTCAAAGATTCCCTGAAATTAGACAAACAGTACATTTACAGCTAATATTGTATTTTTACAGATTGAAAATGTAGTTTTACTTTCTAGTTGTTTTGTGGCTGACTAATATAAACCCATTGACTAAATTAAGTGATTGATGTTGATACAAAAATTATTACAAAGCAGATCGATTTCCTGTGGTTAATGAGGTCATATCCTGTTCCTCTAGTGTGAGTCTGAAGAACGGTCTGCAGTACTGTCTGGACCCCAAGATGAAGCTGGTTCAGAAGATGCTCAGAAGCTTCATGTAAGAAACGATGAATTGACAAACTTGCATGGTCATTAGTCTGCGTCTTGCACACTGCAAGTGTGTGAGTATTAGTTAACGTGTGTGTGCGTGCATGTGCATGCTTACGTATGTGTCCATGCCTGTAAGTGTGTGTGTGTGTGTGTGTGTGTGTGTGTGTGTGTCTGTGTGTGTGTGTGTGTGTGTGTGTGTGTGTGTGTGTGTGTGTGTGTGTGTGTGTGTGTGTGTGTGTGTGTGTGTGTGTGTGTGTGTGTGTGTGTGTGTGTAGTCGACTGATTTCCTGTTTGATTTGCTTTAACAGGAACAAGCCCAAGCCCACCAGCCCACCTCAGCTTCCAGAGCAGCTCTGACTCTGAAACATGACTCTGACTGCTCAGACTCCCTCTCTGAGACTCTCCCTGCCTCAAGGACAAGCATTCTGTTAGCTGAAAGCCAAAGATTTAAAATCTTAAAGGAACTCAATAGTTGTATTTGTTTTCTTGTCATTTTCCCCTTTGTATTGTTTTACCATTTTACAATATACTTTTATAAAGTCTGTCCTGTCTGTTACGCACATAAGCTATGAGACAATAAAGTTTTTTTTTTATAAATTGTCCTCCTTTTCATTACAATCTTAAAGTTTATAATAATAAACAAAATATTGGTAGAAGAGGAGCTCTCTCTTTTGGCCCCAGAGTGGGACTGGTTTAACCGTCGCCACCTTGTGGCGATATTTGAACAGTACAGTAGGTTCAAGATCTGGAGATAAACACAGAATAAAGCCAAGTCACCCAGGAGCTTTGATACAGCAGGTGAGGTGGATAGAAGGTGAGAGGATCAGGAAATTTGAAGGAGGTAGGGTGGGGGTGAGAGGGTGATGGAGGGAAAAGAGGGAGGGGTCATACGGCAGGCTTCAGAACACAGAGAGAATAATAAGTCTTTCCCAGTGTCTCATAAATCTAAGACTCTTCTTACATTACCCTTCCAGTGCCTCAGAGCATCACATGGTGTTCCCTGAGACCATAGATGCGTAGATGGGGGAACCCGACACTCTGATCATCCTCCTGTCCCTGCGGCTAAGTTTAGGCTAACGGGAGACCTGGCCAGAATGTGTTCCCATACCAACACAGGGAGGTGTGTCCCCATTACAACCATTAGACACACTCCATGCCACATGGTTGTAATAGTGTGTGTGTGTGTGTGTGTGTGGGGGGGGGGGGGGGGGGGGGGTCGACTGGAAACACTTAAAGCTGGAGTGACAGTTAACCTTCTCATCCTGGCTGAGGAGGTGACAATAAGTTTGGGCTGCTGTGTAGGGGGGGGCAGGGCATGTCATAAACATACTATGCATGTCCATTAAACATATAAACACAACGTATCAAACCTATTACAGTATATCAAACTGAACATGAATATTGGTAACTGCTTGGGCTTTGCTGCGATGCTTCATTTAACTATTATCTATTATAAGTCCATCCGACACCTATTGCACTACGCAAAAGCCACCTTGACCTCATTTGCACTATGCTGCCCATTCATATTCTTATTCTATTTTTATGTATATTGTATATTTTAAATTGTTTTAATTTTTAGATTGTTTAGTTCCTATAATTAGTTAGACTATTGTACTCTTTTACTTTTAATTTAAGAGCCGTATATGTTTATTGTTTGCACCTTCCTGCTACAGTAAATTCCGTGTTTATGTAAACCTACATGGTGAATAAACCAAATTCTGATTCTGATGGACCCGCACTGGACGGTGACATGTTTTGTCAGGCAAACATGGCCATGTAATGTAGGAACTTAAAATTCGGACCACAGAATGGTCACTTCCGTCGGCTCCACCCGAGAACAGTAGAACGCTAGCTAGGCGGTGTTTACCTTCCATCTTCTCTTACATCCCTCAGTCATGCCTGAAGCTACCGGCATTTGTTTGCTCAACAATTCCGCTAATCGTCTCGAGCGCAGTGCACTAGCGACAGTTGACTAGCGGACAAAGTCACGGCAGGGTGTTAAGAAAAGGTGAGTTATAAAGTAGGCTATGTAATAGTGTGAATACGACAGAAATGTACTACTATTGTTTTGCATGTACAGAATTGTTTTGCCAAAAAATATTATGGTTTTCAAACTCGGAATTATAAATGTGTCTGCAACAAATGATGGATGAAAAATGCTACAGAAAAGAGTCTTAGATTTTTCAGATGCTTCAATATCTGCTGAATCACGATAGGTTACTTTATGTCAGGACATGCTTACTTCTGTTCAAATATTTAATCACACAATACTGTTTTTGCAAGTCACTGTGGAATATAGACTGGGGGCTGACGTTGTCAGTTGAAGTGAAGATTTGGCCAAATATTTGGTCAAACGCACACTCTTTACTCAGTCTGGACCGTCCGGTTATAAGCTACCTGAGACCTGTGTCTAATAGATACTGCTCCTTACATGTCATGACGACCCACAAATGTTAAGTCAAATGCTTTGTAAAGAAGGCATCAGGTAGACATTACATTGCTATGTAGCACAACTTAGGATAGGACAGGTGGGGGCTACACCTGTATGACACCAGACATACAGGTGACCAAACGTCACTGGAGTGTTGCAATACAAACAAAGTCCATATTAATATTGCTATGTGATTTATGATACAGCGCAGCTTGTTCATGTTTCGTACACTCTTTGACCACCGGGGCTCAGTAAATCGCTTCACATCCAGACCTGTGCAGATGTAGAAAGAGTGTGTGGTATGTGTGAGGGGGAACTCGCATCTCCCATAGATGGCCAGTGCCCTTTCCCTGCGCTGGTAACCAAACCCTGGGTCTATTTAGGGGGTGTGACAGTGGCCTACACTGCTTTAGTCTGTACGGACACATTATTTACCCTCAATCTCCAGCGTCAGAGATCTCTACCTCCCCAACCTTGTGCTCTGTTCTTGACGTCATAGGATCAATATTGCGGCAGACAGCAGGTCAGTGCCTTCGACTTTGGCCTATGGCTCGGGCATCTAACTCTTTGCACAATTCTGTAGGACGCAGAGCAGGTATCAGAACTCAGCAGCTCCCTGTCCCCTCCAGCCTCTACCTCTACCCGCTCCCAGTCCCGGTCCGACGACAACATGGGGTCAGGTCAAGGCGACACACCAGGTACTTCATACACACTCTCCTCAACGTGTAATACAACAGTTCAGCCCTACAAAGGCAAAAGACCGTCACTCACCAGAGTGTCGAACTGAGAACAATGACTTCAAAGTTTTTTTTGTTGTCCTGCCAAATGTAGCATAGGTAGGACACTGGAAATCAAGCAGTTGGATGTTTTAGTAATTACATTTATCGACATGAACAAATATTTATCTTAAACGTCACTTTTGACCCCTATTTTGAAGTTAATGTACTAGTAAGTAACTAGTAAGACAGTAACTTCTGTTTCTTTGCTCACTTGGTTGCTGATCACAATATACAATCTGTATATTATAAGCCCATGTAACAGGTGGGTGACTGTTAAAAGACTCGTGTTTTTGATTGAATTGCCAGGGTAGGATACTCACGACCGACTCATTTGGGGTATTTTAGTGTTACCCTAGCCAGTACCCTAGACTAATGCTCAAAAATCATGCTGTGGATTTAACTTCTCAGAGGATGTTGTATGCAGTGGATTTTAAAAAATCATGTTACAAGAAAAGGTAGGCCATCAAATTAGTTGTTTTGCTGATGCTCAACAACGACAACGGAGATTGTCAAATGAGCATTTCAAGGTATTTGGCCACATGATAAAGCAAACCTTAAATGTTCCAAAAATGACTAAAACTCATTTTCGACAAAATTGAAGTTACAGTATTTTGCCTTTGCACGGCAGAGTTAATGAATGAATGAATGAATGCCTTTTATTGTCATTGCACATACAGCTAAATTAAATTGCACTTCTCTTGGTGGTGACACATAGCATGACAGGACAATATTGTAAAACATTAATTAAGATATAAAAAAGAGACCAAAGCAATATGAACACAGTCATATTTTTTTTAATGAAATTATAACAATTATTATTATAAATAAATAATAAATATATTATGCATATATAAATAATTCATTTGATCTAGTAGTAGGCCATGTTTTAAGTCTGGGATTATGCACGGTGACTTCATCATTGAACCAACGTTAGCAAGTAGATTCCCTTTGTGGTTGATGTGGTACCCTAAACCTGCTGCTGTTCTGCAACACCGCCCCCTACAGCCCTGGAGTCAGGGGTACCCTGCAGCCTGTTTGGGGCCATGTCTTCCTCCATGGGAATGGCCCGGCACACCTTCACCTATGATGAGGCCCTGGACGCACCCATGCACTCCCCACCCCCAGACGTGAGCTTTGGCTTTCTTTGGAAAGACCCAGTCATCCCACAAAGAAAGTTCAAGAGGATTGCAGAGGTGTGCGTGTGTGTGGATATTAAGCCTCGATGTGTGTTAATGCTGTGTGTAAAACAGTGACCTGTGTTGTCAGGAGGATGAAGGTCGGGCTTCCAGGGCTCAGCGAGGCCCGTTTGAGGCGAAACCCTCTGCTCAGCCTCCGTTCCCCGTGGTCAAGACCAAGGCCTCCTCTCTCGTGAACACGCTCATGATCAGTGAGTCGACACAGCAGACAACTAGCATCATATCCTGTTTTTGTTTTTTAAACGTAGTTCTATGACTCCCTAACGCCCTCAGTGCGAACCCTTAATCGTCCATAGAGGTTGGTTCTTGTTTCAAATGAGTAATGTAATGTTGACTTGTGTGGTGTCCTGCAGGGCAGACCCAGGAGACCCTCCTGAGGTTTGAGCACAGGGCGGGCCTGACGGAGGCTGGCTATTCCCCCCACAGGGGCCTGTCTGCAGAGGAGACACACTTCCACCGCATGGCCGAGGGGCCCATGCATGTGAGTATAGCAGCTCGAAAACAGATATGGCCAGGTCAACGCTTCCAGGATCATTACCCCCAGCCCCAAAACAACAACAGAAATATATGTTTGCTTTCATTATTGATTTGAATGTATTTGGGATGTTTTTGTGTGAGAAACACAGTCCTTAAGATTAAGATTTGCTGCTAATGAATTTAGGCTCAGAAGAACCATCTTTGTGCTTCAATAGCATTGACACTTTGGTAAACAAATTACGTAATACTGTGTTCTCTGTGGTTTGCTGTGAGCGTTGCCATGCAACGTCCTTGAATGAGTCGAGCCCCTATATTTTCCGGAATCGACCAATCAGAGAGCTCGTTACAAAGACAAGTTTTTGAGGCTATCTTTTCGTACACTTTGTTCAGCTACGTATTATTCGTCTCTTTATCAAGAAACATCTACTAAAATGGATAAAATGAGAGAGTGGGTCGGACTGGACAGCGAAAGAAACCATCTGTTGAAAAGGTATACTTAATATGTTTGAGAGTTTGGTTAAAACGTAGACTAACAATTTTGTCCAGGCCCTTTTCCGCTTGGCTTCTTTAGTCCAGCGTACGTAGGCTAGCCAGACTAGCTTAGCTTCCTAGTGAATAGTAAGCTATGACCAGGCCTGGAGTATGTGATAACCCTCACATCATGGGTCAGTAGGTTGCCAATTTTACTTATCTCTATCAGGACCAATAAATATGCATTAATAGTCTATTGGTGAATAATTATTGATTCAGGTTGCTAGCTTTCGGTTAGCGATGTGTTGTTACTACTACTAGTGCTAGCTCGCTAGCTTGCTAAGCTAACTGACTTCGGAACCTGCCAGCTCGACAACTCTCCCAGTCAGTGTTGTTGAATGTAGTTGGCAATGGCGCTGGATAGCTAATAGAACCGTTAATTATATACAGCTAACGTCAGCACTACATATACTGTAATATAATACATAGTCTGTCTATAATACAATATATCTCTTTAGTTATACGTAACTCGTAGTAAGTGTTTGAGACTCGACGCTAGCTTGTTCTAAACAGCATCCTGGTTAGTTCTAGCCTAGCGTTACGTACATTTGAGTCTACATTTAGTCATTTAGCAGACGCTCTTACCCAGAGCGACTTACAGTCTAACCACATCACCGGGACCTTACAGGGAACCTAACATTAAACAGTAACCCAACCTTTCCGCTGGCCTGTCTCACCGTGTCTATCAGGTGAAATTCGTCAGCCAGTTATACTCTATATATGGATTCGACGGGAACAAGGCCAATATTTAGAGAATGTTTGCGTCAGGTTAGGACACTGTAGAGGACACTGAAATAGAATTGAACGAGTGAACTCGTAACGGTCTCCTGCTTTGGAAGGTTGGTTATTCAGGATGTTGAAACGAACTCAGACAGAATCACGGAGAGTGTAAATTCAAGTACAGGATAAGGGTATTATCCTCAAAAATTGAAGATGACGGCAGATAATGTTCTTCCAGAAATAGTAGTGACCAAAACAAACAGAAAGGTAGGCTTGTGATCATTTCATGGTCTGTTTGACTGCTCTGGCTTTTAGAATTGTGTTCGATTGTCTGAAGCTGTTGTGTTTTGTTAATGCATGGGCATATATTGCTTTTACAGTTTTTTTACAATCACTTTGACACCAATTTCAGAACCTTGATGTCCTTTTTCAAAACGCTAACACGATTTTCAATTGCTTGGATACAATACACATTCACCTTAGATCATTTGTTCATTGAACTATAATCATCTGTTTAAAATGACACAACTTAACATCAAAGTTTATAATTTTAAAATGCAATTCACACATAACATCTGAAATGTCTGTCATTTCCTTACATTACAATGATCTAACTGTCAATTGATACTACTGATCAAAATGATAAGTAACTGTTGCTTTACTCTTAATGCATAGTTTAATCGTAACTGACAAACAATATTCCAAGTTTAGAACATGAAAGTTTCAGTATAACAAGATCCATTGACTCCAATTACCATGAAACATGAACAATTTGAACTAAACCATCATGTTTTCAGATTTGAAAACCAGCAGCACATGTAGGTATGCAGGCCCTTGTAATTGCTTTGTCAATTTACAGCCTTGTACTTGCCCCCATACTCTCCCTTCCTCAACCCTATTGAGGAATTGTTCTTCACATGGAGGTGTGCGATAGGCACCCTCATGATCAAGTTACTCTTATCCAGGCCATGGATGAGGCATGCAATTACATCACGGCAGACCAGTGTCAGGCCAGGATTCGCCATGCCTGGAAATTCTTCTGTTTGTAAAATGAAAACATCTATTGCGATGTGGATGAAAACTTGTGGCCAAATCCACAAGACAGGGTTGATGGAAATGTAGGAGAGTAATCAATCCTTTGTTTTGCTTTGTTTGTTTGTTTTTTGAGCCAGATGAGGAACACTGCAGTACATGTTTTACATACTGTAGCATAGTTTTATTTTGTAGCTAATTCTGTTAGCTTTGATACAAAAAAAACTAAGACATTTTGTAATTTGATTGTATTTCATCAATACATTTCTGATTTTGCTCAATGATTCCACTGTCTGTAGTATTCTCTCTTAGTCCATTTATGGTGATGTGGTATCTTATGAAACATATATCACATATTTTGTAGTACAATATTTTATGATTGTACAAACAACTACATGGTGAAACTATGGGTATCTTGTGTGTGGAGGATCTAAGTGAATGTTCCTATGGTATTTCATGATAAATTCGTTATTTGAACTAATGATTCTGAATGCGCATGGTGTTTTTAGAGATATGAACATACAATGCTATGCTTTGAACATGTGACACTGTTACGAGTAGACTGTTTCATGTTTAGTATCTAGAGTTTTGAAAAAGAACATGTATACAGGTTCTGAAATTTGTGTCAAAGTGATTGTAAAAGCTGTGGAAAGTCATCATGTTTGACCACATTAGGTTGAACGTTACAGCATATTGCAGGTGTAACCTACGCAGATGTGGTCTTACATCACAGGGTTTCCCACAGCACTTTGCAGCTAAGGCGGCCACCTAAGCAACACACGCCTGCCACCTTAACTACGTTGTCGCTAATTTTTTTTAATGAGTGATATCCGCCGTGTTACTCTGTCCTGTTTTCTCCCTTTCATTCCAAACCGTGACCAATGCCAGTCTCCCCTCTCTACAGAACGCAACAACAACAACAAAGTGGTCCCGGTCTGACGGCAAACCCCACCCTACCACCTTAACTAACACAGGGACTAACAGGGGAGTCAGGTGGCTGAGCGGTTAGGGAAGCGGGCTAGTAATCTGAAGGTTGCCAGTTCGATTCCCGGCCGTGCCAAATTACGTTGTGTCCTTGGGCAAGGCACTTCACCCTACTTGCCTCAGGGGAATGTCCCTGTACTTACTGTAAGTCGCTCTGGATAAGAGCGTCTGATAAATGACTAAATGTAAATGTAAACACATTTTCTGCGGGAAACCACTGGCCTCTGCCATCAACCTCCCTGCCTGGCCTTTATCCCCCAAACATGCTAGCCTCTCTATCTCTCTGGCCCCATTTCTATGGTCAAGGGCTGCCAGACTGACGCATTTAAGAAAATGTTCTGAAAACATTTCTGGCCTTTGTTCTGTTTGATCACTGCTAGTCTGTCACAATCTTGTGTGTGTTGAAGGGCTGTGTGTTTTGGCTACCCACATTGTTTTTGGGGCTATCTTGTTGTTTATGATCATTGACCTATGCACCTTTTTCGCTCTTTCTTGTAAGTCGCTTTGGATAAAAGCGTCTGCTAAATATAAATGTGTGTGTCAGTCTAATGCGGATTTTCTCTCTCTCTTTCAACAGAAGTTGAGAGTGCCCATTGGGGACAAGGAGGAAAGGCTTTCAACATCAGCTCAATCCACCCCTTCTGTCACCCCCTGTGTAACTCCCTCAGTCACCCCCTGTGTAACTCCCTCAGTCACCCCCTGTGTCAGCCCCTGCACCAGCCCCTACGCCTCTCCAGCACCCAACCGCAGGTGAGCAACAGATCACACTCCCGGCAAAAAAACCGAACATCTCCTGGTACTGTTGTCTGTTGTAGTCTACAGGTTAACACCTAGATGATATGCGTGATAGTTTCCTTTAGACTCAGTATCTGCATGGATACACCTTCTTTACATACAGGGCTCGTATGGAAGCTTTTATATATTAGCATTGAGGGACCAGAGGTTTCAGTTGTGCAGAGAGATGGCTGTCAGCAGGGAAGAGAGCACGTCACGTTTGAGGTTAAAAGTCAATTGTTTTGCTGACTATTACCTTTTTATTTTTTATCACTAGAAATGTGATTTAATTTTTGTTCTTTTTATATCCAGGATGTGTTTAATAAATGGTTAAACATGTTAACAGAATAACACAACTTATAAGTCTTTGGTTTTGTTGTAACAATGATAAATTACAACTTTTGGAGGGGGGGCCAGTAAAAATTGTCTTGGGGCCGGTAAGTTTCAAACCCACCGGTTGGGCCAGTGCCAAAAAAATGTAATGTTGAGCCCTGACATAGTTGACAAACCTGCTTCTAAGGGTGTCATTTTGAGTGCCTCTGACATAATTGGTGTTTTTGTCACGCTTGTCCCTCTGTGGTGCAGGAACTGGTTCAGCCTGAGCCCTGCACCCTTCCCTGCCACCCCAGAACTCACCAGTGCCAACCCAGCAGACATGGGAGGAAACGAGGGAGGACGAGGAGGAGCGGAGAGGTGGAGCTTGTTTGGAACACGGTCCTCCACCGACCCAGGCTCCGAGACCAACACAGGTGAGCAAGCAGCACAGGCATCTCTGGGGAGGACTTGTACCCTGGAGCCCAAGTATCACCATCACACCGCTCCTGTGGGAATGAACCATCCTGGGCTTTCACAGAAGATCTGTTCTCTGAATGGTACAGCTGGTCTGAACATCTCTGTGTCCCCAGGCTTCTCACTGCAGTCCTACTTTGGCCTTCCCAAGTCCACCACCATGGACTCCATCAAGACCCAGGTCAGTCTCATGGTGGACGACCCGTCCAACTTCAACCCCCCCAAGATCGAGATCTCTGGCATCGACGCTCAGAGAGTCGCCCAGCGACCTCACAAACTCAAGCCTAGAGACATGAACGTTCTCACCCCATCTGGTTTCTGATAGGTGATCCTCCTTCCCTGTCCCCCCCCCCTCTTTCCTCACACCACTTCACCCTTTTCCAGTAACAGATGCAGAGGCCTTGGGCTCTCTCTGAGATGCCTCAGATGCTCGTGTCTAGTGCCAATACCTACCCATCCCTAAGTTAGGTCTGATTCATCCAGCCCCTGGAGCATTTCTCCATACCAAGAATCAGCAGGTTCTGCTGGTCTGACAGGCTGATCCTCAGGTGTTCCACAATGCAGCTTCAGAAATAGAGTAGAGTGTTCAGGTTCGAGTTCAAATGCCTTGAAACTGTCGTTGTGGATCACCTCCCCCATGTTCCTCTGACGTGGGAGAAAGACATCCATGGTCTGACGTCTCACAGGGTTCCCCGCTTTGTAAAACTGCCACAGTTATGTAACCCACTGTCACTAGTACTGTATAGCACAGACACACACACACAGACCAAGACAGACACACAGATACAAGCACAGCATAGCACCAACCATGTCAATCTAGTTACCACAATCTTGTATCTGGTGAAGTCTTACAGATATTTTCAAGTGTGTTGTATTTCAGTTTGCTCCCAGCTTGTACTTTATTTGAAGGCAGTTTGGTCTTTGACTGTGGCTATGCTTGCTCTTCACTGGCTACTGATGACTCAGTTTAATATTATTTTATATTTAAGGGAGCATCTTAATAGTATTAGCTAGTAAGTAAATTGATGAGTGAGTGTCTTTTTGCTAATATGGAATGAATTGAGGTTTGTATTTCAAAAGCATTTGACTGCTCTGCTTGAAATCATTTTGTGTAATGTGTTTTTTTTTTTGCCTGTATGTCATGTTGTGTTCCTATCTGATGCAAGAAATTGAGTCTTAAGTGGTCATTTGAGATGTTTTTATACTTTTTATTTGAGCTTTTTTGTTTTTGTGTTAAATGTTAATGAATTTTAGTAATGAATTGCTAAATGAATTCTGCTGGTCTCATTGACCTAATTTGTAAATAAACCTGACATGAACATGTCTTTCTTGTTTGACTGTTATTTTGGTCAAGCCTTCTGGGCTGTTATTCAATGTTACTGATGCCAGCTAAGATGATTACAGCCTGTCATTAAAACGTTATCACCGCCCACATCGTAAAAACTATTGACTTGCAATAAGGCCTGTGGGGGAAGAGGTGAAAGGTCAACCTGTTCTGTCATCTTACGGCCAGCAGATGGTGAACGATGAAACAACACGGGTCACGCGTAGGCTACGCGTAGGCTACACCTGGACAGTGAGTCAATTTGTTAAAATTATAACTTGACCGATAAAAGAATGTGTACGCGAAGGAAGTGTTTGCCAGATCCGGTTAACTTGGTATTGTGCGTACGCGAACGAGCTCCATGTCCACATCCCTTAGTCTCATAATTTAGCCTTACGTCTCAATGTTGTTTAAACAACCATACCTTATTAGTCTGGTTTCTAACTCGTGTCGATTAACCCTTTCTAAACAATGACTCATTCATGTCAACTATTTTTTACTACAATCCTAAAAATTTGGGTTTGGACATAACGAGTCAGCGGAGTGAATTGTTTGGTGGCATTAGTAGTTGTGTCTAACAGGAACATGGCCAAGTGCAATTTAAAGTTTAAAGGGCGTAGTGTCTGACCACCCAAAGGAACACAATTTCTTTGAAACTTCAGATTGAGTCCTAGTAATCGGGGTTTGTCATCAGTGGCTTTACATGTTAATAAATAGCCATTGTAAACCAAGAGAACGGTCTATATTTATTCATTTTCTCTCATCCTCTTTCGTCAACTGTCGACATATTACGCAACACATTGCATATGGGGTTTAAACTGTGCACAGTTACGTAGATTGACTCAAAGTCGATTTGTATACATCTAAATAAATATGTTGGTTTGGTTTGTATATTTTCTAGGTAGGCCTAGGCATACAATTTGATCTTGGAATTTGTTTGTATTTAGCTATCAGACAAAAATAAGTATGTTACTTAATCATAATAAGCATCAAGTACATCTTTAGAATGTATCAGATTTATCAATATAAATCTTTCCAGGAGATACAGTGTAAGGGAGAGTTTACATTGTGTAATGAGGTGCAGTGGCGCCTTAATGCACGGGCTTACCTGGGCTTAAGCCCGGGGCCTCGACCAATCAGGGTCCTCTTAATAATAATACAAAATAATAATGATGATAAACGTCCGTATTCGCGGTGTCATTATACTCTACAGTGGCATCTGGTGGTGGATATGGAGGTGGAGGGAGCCCCCCCCCCCCCCCCCCCTCCCCCTTATCTAAACAAAATGTAACAAAAACTAGAGGTACAATTTCTGTGGAAATTGTAGGGTGTGCTTGCTTGCGTCGGTTGCAGATGGGTCCATTTAATATGAAACAAGCTGAACCCCCTTTGAGACAAGCTATTCTAACAACGTTGTCACCGGCAGTATTTTTCAGATGGAATCGCGATTTAAACAGCACCATCTGCTAACTGAAAATATTCCCCCAAACGCGACTTTTTGGTCTCAGTCTAGAGCCCTGCGTGGAAAAGCTGAATTGTGCTACGAGCAAGCTAGTCTACCTGCTGTTGCTAGCCAAACTACACCAAGGGGATTGTTTGAATGCGCCGGACATTAAAAACGTTTCTTTTGACATAAAGTTTAGGCTGTTGCATTGAAGACAGCGACGCACCACACAAGCTTGAGTTTAAATACATTATTTAATGTGACATTACTTACTGTACATGCAAGTCTTGAATTGCTTAAATGTATAATGCTGCTAGTACACCATGGCACGATACAATATTTGCTGTGCAACAGCAATGCATGTTGTATCCATGCGTCGTTGCTAACGTGTGCTGACATTGACATTGACACAAGGCACTTTTTGCCACAAAAACTGAATTTCAGCCTAAACCGTGCAACGGAACGTAAATAAAAATACAAGCAACTCTTGACACCGACGTTGTCTATGTAGTCCAAATATTGACGGATCCTTAGGGGGGCAAAAAGAAATTGATTATGCGATTAGCGGGCGGGGGGGCCTCAAAAAATGCAAAAAAAGAGTCCATAGCCCAGGGGCCTCAAGTGCTATTAAGACGCCCCTGATGAGGTGCACGTAGAGCTCTCCGAGGAGTTCGGAGAGGGCGTTCCACATCGGAGAGGGCGTTCCCTGTGTCAGTCTCCGTGAAAACGGAGTTGTATAATTCGGCTCCACCACCAGCTTGATGACACATCAGCACGAGTGTACAGTAGCTGCGTGGAAGTGGAAGGCTACCTGGGGAATCACCCAGCTGTGCCTGACTTCCTGGTTCACAAGAAAACAGGAATGTCCCTCATAATGAAGGTAATTCTATTCCCATGAATAGAGGAAAAGATTCCTTGTGCATGCGTTCGTGTTTTATCACCATCATATATTCAACAGAATATATACATACATACAGTTCAAGGGTAATGATAGGTCTGTTTGCCTAGTTTTAATCCTCATACAAAAGGAATGAAGAACTAAACAGGTGATGAGAATTACTAGTGATGCAGGAATGAGGAAAGTGTCATGGCGTATTACCAAGCTGTTATTCTCCTCTCGCCCTGGTTGGTCCTGCTGTGGTTCCTGGTCCTGATCGTGGCCCTGGTCCTAGTTTCGTTCTACTTTAGTCCACTCCTCTTCTACATAACAGACCAGAAACTCTCCTTGTACAGAGTCCAGGACAGTACACATCCGGACCGGGAACTAAAATATTTCCTCTCTTGTCACCTTTGACCTCTCAGGTTGCTGTGACAGCATGCCAGGGTAATGACAGGGCTGTAGCTGTGGTTACAGGTGGTGTTGAAGGATATATGTGCGCTGACATGCAGATTTGGAGGTTCAACCAAAGGAGTCTGAGGAATAAAGGCCAAAAAGACTCTCTCTCTCTATCACTGGCCAGGTTACCATGGTAACTAAAGGGATGTCACAGTCCTGAACTATCCAGGGCTGCGTTTCCTGATAACGATGGATCGTAGCAACGATCGAGCAAAATAACGAACCCATCGATATTTCTTACGTGCGTTTCCCAAACATGCTCGTAAGGAGTAGGCTAGGCTTATCTATGCGCTTTCAAGAGCTACGAATTTTCAAGAGACACTTTAGCTACGGTGTCTTTGGGAACGGCCCGTAAAACTAAGATTCGTCACACGATGGACAGTAACTATAAAAAAAGGAAGTGGTTCTTCCTGTGGCATGCATTGTTAGATTTGTCCAAAGTCTAAACAGCTGTAATTCAGTGATATTTTGACATATCTAGGAGAATTTGCGCATGGTACTTCAGAATGACGAATGAAGCCAATAAGGTTTGAAAAACCATCAGTCAAAATTATATTTTATTTATTGACACAAAGATATTGTGGCAATGTGGGACATTTACATAAATACACCCCTTTCAGCCATGTTGAAATTTGATTAATTTCCCCCAAGTAAAGTTTTAAAAGACATAAATTCTACACATCTGTACAAAATTTCAATACAATTGGATCTTTGGTTTAAGAGGAGATCAATTTTGAAGGTTTTCGCAAAATGTCGCTGTACAGGAAAATCCATCATGGCGGACCTTATGGGTCCTTGAGGCTTTTTTGTTCCCCATGAGAAATAAGGAATGTATACCAATTTTCAGTCATTTTAAAGGAATGGGGCGCTGGGGAAATCACATAGACTTTGGGCGTGGCTTATAGCGCCACCTATAGGCATACGTGGGCCATTAGCGGTCTGGTGGTACCCACTGGCCTGTAGTATCAATGTGCCAAATTAGAAAATTTGTGACCAATAACATTTTGAGTTATTGTGGCGCAAGGAGAAGAAAATTAATAATTATAATAACAAAACTAACCAAACGAATAGGTTCCTCCGGTAACAAGACAAAAAAAGAAGAAGACAAGAACCATGAAAAGAAAAGTGAGCAGAGACCACGGGAGTACAAAGGGGGAGTATATATGACTTAGTCCCTGCTCTCCTTCCATCATGATGTGCTGCAGTTCCCAGAAGTGACATTGAGCTCATTCACAGCTGGCCCCCACCACCAAGACACACGAGCTGACACACTCTTCCTCAACTTAAATCGCTGTGAGCCAGGGTGAGGTCCCCTCAGAATTCCGCTTGTAGAACCTTCTCCAGGACACGCACGCCTTTCCCGGTCTGTGAGGCAGAGAGGCAGTTAGAATGTGTACTTGGTTCCTGGTACAGGAGGTGACAGGGAGGTGCAACATGTAAACCTGCTCATAAACAAAATGATTATGTAGATATGAAAGCAGATATGAACATTTGTAGTGTGTTTGTCTGCCAACCGTAATTAATGCAATGCATGCATGGTGCCAGGCACACCTGAGCTTGGATCAAGGATCAATTGTCCTGGCTCATCTTGATGAGCTGACAGGATGTGATGTGACACGTTTTTACATTTACATTTAGTCATTTAGCAGACGCTCTTATCCAGAGCGACTTACAGTAAGTACAGGGAAATTCCCCCGAGGCAAGTAGGGTGAAGTGCCTTGCCCAAGGACACAACATCAGTTGGCATGACCGGGAATCGAGCGCAACCTTCGGATTACTAGCCCGATTCCCTCACCTCTCAGCCACCTGACTCCCTGGTTTTTTATTGGCCTCTCCCTTCTATTCAGTCAATGAGGGGGCCGAGATAAGACTATAAAATGCTAGGTAGCTGCCATGTCTAGTGGGTGAGAGGTTGAGATCCTCATTTAGGTGACATAAAGCTTTGTCTGACAGCAGAGACGACATATACCTTCAGGACAACAACATACCTCAAACATACCCGTGTGTGTTAGCAAGAGAACCGTGCGTTAAGGAGAGAAATGTCAATTGGGTGGAATACCTGTGTTGGAGAGATATTTGTTGGAGAGACGTGTGTTGGGGTCAGGCCTGTGTGTCGGAGAGACGTGTGTCTCTGACTTCATAGCCACATCTGTGTCTGATTGAAACCCTGGCTAGCCTGGAGGTGACCCCATCACTCACTGGGGGAATGAGGGAGCTGGGGGGAGTGTGTGTGATTGTGTGTGTGTGTGTTGGTGTGTATATCTGTGAGTGCGTAAGACTAGGACACACTCTACCTGATGAAGCTGAGTTGTAACAATCCATGGGGAAGAGTTCATTTCAGAGGGAGAGGAGTCCAGGAAATGTTTATGTCCCAAAAGCCAGTTTGATAAAGTACCATAAAGAAACCACTATCTCTATCCACATAGAGTTTTAATCTAGGGTGTAACCTGCCCTTTGCCACTCACCGACAGACAGGAGCCAGCTTTACATTATACGGGTAGTAGTAATAGATCTCCTTCCTATAAATAATCTTTATATCTCAACGGCGAACGTATATTATCACTCTTTAACGGACAAGAAAGGGGATCAGAGTTCATGTTCAAGTTTTATGGGCACGAATGCACGCACACACACACGCAAACACATACTCCTTGTCTCATTGGACACTCCGAAGAAGTCCCCTTCATTTTATATCATCATAGCGATTAAGGAAGCTTTGATCTCTGGGTTGGATCTGATTGGATAAAGAGGAACTGTGAGCACCTCATTAGTACTTTGGTAATCCTCAGGAAGGGACCCCCTCCCACCTTACCCAACACACACACACACACACACAGACAGGCTACCCTGAGGCATGGGACCTCGCTAGATTCAGATCCAAAGATTTCACTGAGAGAGATGTGATCAAGTCAGACATGACACACTCAAAATATACTCTAATTTTTCAACTCCAACTCTCGTTGTCTCTCTCCCCATCTCTCATGTCTCTTGCACATGTGACCCCCAGCTTTAATCTCTGTCTCTGTCTCTCTCTGTCTCTCTCTGTCTCTCTCTCTCTCTCTCTCTCTCTCTCTGTCTTTCCCTCTTTTCTCTCTCTCTCTCTCTCTCTCTCTCTCTCTCTCTCTCTCTCTCTCTCTCTCTCTCTCTCTCTCTCTCTCTCTCTCTCTCTCTCTCTCTCTCTCTTTCCCCCCAACTCTCTCTCTCTCCCCGTCTCTCTCTCTCCCCCGTCTCGGCACAACTGGGAAAAATACATCCGTGTATTTGGGGAGTATTTGAATCAACTAACCTTTGGCATTTTTGAGGAATTTATCCTTGGGGTTTATTGTACTGCTTCAAATTGAAACCAACTACCTCCCGAGCCTGTTTCTCACCTGTAGTCCTGTACCCTACTGGTGAAGGTTGGCTACTAACGGTGTTTGGTGTTCCGAGAATGCAAGGACTGTCAATGCTATAGGCTATCGGTAGAGTTGGGTTTGATTCCATGTTTTTATTTTACTTTCACTTGTTGTACAAATTACTGGTTGACCTGCTGTTTAACTTTGCCTAAAATTTGTCGGAATTCAGCGAGTGCCTGTCTCCGGACAAGGTGTCACTGGTTGCCTGGAGACGGGGGTGGAGCCGTCTCTTGCGGAAATTGCCTTAATATAAAATGGTAGAAGTGTGCTGGTTTACACATTTACGCTTGGATGTTAGCACAAGAACTACTGTGAAACCTCACTGTCGCCGAGAACCGTATCCAGCAACGAAAACATAACCACAAAGATGTGCGGTAAGGACCGCACAAGTCTTTTTTAGAGCATCAGGGTCATGTCATAGCTAGGAAATTATGCACGAGAATGTGGGACAGTTGGAGGTAGATTATTTCTGAAAAAATCTAATTAATATATAATAACATATTGTTTTATTACGTTTGTTTGAATTCATCAGTGCCAATCTCTAATGTTTAAAGCAGAAAAATACTGGCTTGTGCGCAATTTACATCTATACTTAACAATGTAAATAATCTTACTGGGACTTCTAACAGACTTGGTGTAATCAGAAGGTCAAATTTATATTAAACTGCAGGGGTTTTCATTCATGTATCCTACTCTTATCATGAGTTCAGGAAGCTTCTGCGCAGTGTGGACGGCTACGTGTCAGAGTGGCTGTAGGACAGGTTTGACAACATTAATATTGTCAGAATAGTAATGTGATAAGCGTAAATACCAAACATATATTGAATATGAGTGTGTTTTCAAACCCACTGTCGTTTAAAGGATGAACATGTGAAGATAATAGACTGAGGCCAAATGTTCTCATCTTATGTTCTCAGCGTTATTATATTGAGTGTTTTAATGCCCTATCGCAAGCAATATAACTTTTCTTACGGCATTCCATCTGCCTTGCACAGGCAGACTTTGCTGCTCAGAGTAAATATTTTACAGTATGTCCGGTCGGTGGTTATCAAATCTCCGCCGGTGCGCCCCGCGACAGTTTGCCAGCCGCTCTAACACTGCGCGCTGTGTTCCACTCAATGGCCACCTGTGTTGCTTTGGAAGCCTCGCGAACCTGGGACTTTCCTTTACTAGACATATAACTGCCCCAGGTTCTGCCCCGCGAAGTAAACTTGTTGTTAGTTTCTACTCCAGAAGAAGCTAGGTTAAGAGTTTCTTTAAGATTCCCATGATGTTTGTTTTGTGCTGTATAGGCTGTTACTGATACTGATAGTCAAATTTATGGCCTGTATCGCCCTCTGATTAGATTGGATATAGGTGGAGTTATACGAGAAAAGAAGCGTCTTTTCTTAAGTGTAAATATAATTACATGTTCCTTTCTTGTCAACTACCTACCCCGAGGCAATTAGGGTGAAGTGCCTTGCCCAAGGACACAACGTCAATTTGCACAGCCAGGAATCTAACCAGCAACCTTCTAATTAATAGCCTGATTCCCTAACCGCTCAGCCATCTGATGTAGATGCTGAGCTCAGCACAACCCGTAGCAGTAGGTAAAGGCTAAGATGAAGAGAGAGCTAATCTCCCCCCTCTCCCTCCCTCCTCCACTACCTCTCTCTCCCTGTCCCTGTCCCTGTCCCTGTCCCTGTCCCTGTCCCTGTCCCTGTCTCTGTCTCTGTCTCTCTCTCTCTCTCTCTCTCTCTCTCTCTCTCTCTCTCTCTCTCCCAACCCCTCCCCCTCCTAACAGGGATCTTTGCCTACCTGAATTACCAAGTGCCTCGCACCAGAAAGGAGATATTTGAGACGCTGGTGAAGGGACTGCAGAGACTGGAGTACAGAGGGTACGATTCAGCAGGTAGGATACAGATACACACACGCACCACCAGTACACACACACACACACCTGTACACACACACACGCGCACCAGTACACACACACAAGCACACACTATTTGAATATCGTACTATTCCAAGGTAGGCTTCTTTTGTTGGTTCGTAGACTCCAGTGGCTCCGTAGAGATGTAGCATAGCGATGGGTATACAGTCCACCTGGCGAACAGCACAGCAACACACCCTTGCCTCAGTACAGTCATATAACTCTCTGTCACACACACACACACACACACACACACACACACACACACACACACACACACACGCACACACACACACACGCACACGCACACACACACACACACACACACACACACACACACACACACACACACACACCTCTATGTTTGTTCTCTCCGGCCAGCAGGATACATTCACAACTCTAAGAGCTCCTTTCATAGGTGGAAAAACCCCATACGTTGCTCAACACACACACCCTCGTGTTCACACACACACACACACCCTCGTGTTCACACACACACACACACATACACATTTACATTTAGTCATTTAGCAGACGCTCTTATCCAGAGCGACTTACAGTAAGTACAGGGACATTTCCCCCCGAGGCAAGTAGGGTGAAGTGCCTTGCCCAAGGACACAACGTCAATTGACACGGCCGGGAATCGAACTGGCAACCTTCAGATAACTAGCCCGACTCCCTCACCGCTCAGCCACCTGACACCCTCGTGTTCACACACACAGACACACCCATATGTCGCCACACACCCTCAACTTGAACTGTGTGTGTGCAGTTCTTTTCAAATGTGCTGTGATCCTCCTCCGCATGGCTGCCATGGCTACTGCTGTTAACGCTGAGAATATTCCTAACCAGTCAGCCAATAAGAATGCCTCAACAGTCACTAACTATCCAGTCAATCACAAAGGACAATAACCAGTCAGTCAATAAGGACATTCCTAACCAGGTGTGTTTGTTGTTCAGGCATAGCAGTGGATGGCTCCAAGAAGACAGAAACAGTCAGCAACAGCATCTGTCTGATCAAGAAGAAGGGCAAGGTCAAGGCTCTGGATGAAGAACTCCACAGTAGGTCTCAGGCTGGCTGACTGGCTAAATTAATGAATGACTGGCCAGCTAAATGCCTGACTGTTTAGGTGACTGACTAACTGTCTCACTGGCTGACTTACTGTTCATGTTACTGATTAGTTCTTGGTGTGTTACAGTTGTGGTGGTCAGTGTGTGTTGTGTTAGTGATATGTGTGCGTGTTGTGTTAGTGATCAGTGTGTGTGTGTGTTCTGTTCAGAAAAAGAGTCTATGGATCTGGAGGAGGAGCTGGACACACACTTTGGGATCGCACACACACGCTGGGCCACACACGGGGAGCCGAGCGCACTCAACAGCCACCCTCACCGCTCCGACAACAACAATGGTAAGAAACACACACATGCCCCCCTACACACTATACACATCCTTTCTGCACGCAGCCCCCCCCCCACCCCCCCGCTGCTATGAGTGTGCTCCTAATAGGTTGGATTGTGAAACTTTATGATAATTTCTATCTTTCTCTTTCTTTCCTCTCTATCATCCTCTTTTCTGTCACTCTGTAAAGAGTTTGTTGTCATCCATAACGGCATCATCACCAACTACAAAGAGCTGAAGAAGTACCTGGTAAGCTCCGCCTACGACTGTTCCATCTATCCCACTCTCTATCCCACTCTCTATAACACTCTCTATCCCACTCTCTATAACACTCTCTATAACACTCTCTATAACACTCTCTATAACACGCATCATAGTGCAGTCCACATGACTCTCCCTCTGTCCTCCACCAGAGCATGAAGGAGTTTGCTTAATCATATTTGTAATAAAATTCTGCTGTTATTTCACCTGTTCTGGCAATTCTGCTCATGTACTAGAGTAGGAGATGTAACCCACCAAACAGGCATCATGGAATGTGCTGGATGGGGAATGTTGCCTCACCACAAAACCTACTGACGTAGTTTGTTCAGTATAATAGAGGGACATGTCTCAAATACTTTCAGATAAACGTGGTGTGTGTCTGAGTTATGTGATTTATGAACATGTTTCTGCTTCCTTCCTGTCCAGAACTCTAAGGGGTATGAGTTTGAGTCAGAGACAGATACCGAAGTGATCCCCAAGCTGATCAAGTACATCTACGACAACAGAGAGAAGGACTATGTCTCCTTTTCTACACTGGTAGAGAGGGTCATCCAACAGCTGGTGAGTATGACACGCACACACGCATACACACACACGCACACACACACCCCTTTTATGATGTCACTTAAATTTCCATCCCATTAAACAGTATCCTCCGTCATCCTGGTACACTCCCTAACATCGCTGGTGACATCATGATTCATTACAGTCTGTCTGGTAGAAACAGACTCGCTCAATCTCTCACACTTTCCTAGTTATCCATAAGAGGTTTTAAACCAGAAAGTCAGGAAAAGTTAGAATGGTGAAGACATGAAAAGGTGGACGGAATACTACAGTAGCCTACTGTAGACAAAATGTTCCGACACATTGGCTTTATGCAGACGACAGCAGTGAAACGTATTTCCGGAAAGAAACAGGCCCGGTCTAGAACTTCCGGTGAAGTTAAAGACGAAACTTTTAAAAACCAGAACAGGTTGAGTTAAACCTCAGCTATTGCTCTCTAAACCCTACACTCAGATCGCTTTTTTTCATCAACCGATAACAGGTGAACACTAGCGAGCCTAGATTATTTTAAGTTACTGCTCAAATCCGTTTGATAAGAGCTAACTAGATAGCTAGGCTACCTACTTTTACTGTGCTGTGAGTTAGATAAACTTTACCTTCGTAATTGTCGATGTAGCTTGAAATATACAATTTGAACCACTTTTGCAAATTTGCTTGAAGGACAGCAACATAGAACCCTATGTTGATTCTCATTTTGGAAAGATCACCCAAACTCCTTGTAAAAAACTCCAAGAGAACTAACATAACTTCTAGCTCCGGGAAGTTGTTGACCTTGCTTATGCAATATGCGGAAGTACATTTGTTGGATCATAGCGTTTTTGTTGTGCTGTTTGAGGGTAGGCTATTAAATGGCTATCTAAAAGAAAAAGAAACAAGTTCGGTAGCTGTTCTACAAAACCATAAATCAGCATTATTAATTTACATAGGTTATTGTCCGTCAATAAAAGGCTTGTGTAAACTCCGGTTACAGTTAAGTTTTCCGAGAAAATCAGTTTGTCTTCCTTGTGTTTAACTAGGAAGGGGCCTTTGCACTGGTGTTCAAGAGTCGTTATTACCCAGGAGAGGCAGTGGCTACCAGGTATGGATCTGTGGATCACACTCTCACTATGTCTTTCACACACACATATACTTTGCAAACACGCACATATTCACGTCAGCACACACACACTCTCACCCTTCCCACTCAACGTGTTCAACATTCACGCGAGCACTTTGTGTTCAACTTTCACTCTCCTTTGAAGGAGGGATAAAGGGAGAGCCAGATGGATCTCTCTCTTCTCTCTCTCTCTCTCTCTCTCTCTCTCTCTCTCTCTCTCTCTCTCTCTCTCTCTCTCTCTCTCTCTCTCTCTCTCTCTCTCTCTCTCTCCTCTCTCTGTCTCTCTCTCTCTCTCCTCTCTCTGTCTCTCTCTCTCTCTGTCTCTCTCTCTCTGTCTCTCTCTCTCTCTCTCTCTCTCTCTCTCTCTCTCCTCTCTCTGTCTCTCTCTCTCTCCTCTCTCTGTCTCTCACTCTCTCTCTCTCTCTCTCTCTCTCTCTCTCTCTCTCTCTCTCTCTCTCTCTCTCTCTCTCTCTGTCTCTCTCTCTCTGTCTCTCTGGGTAAACAATGTGTGCTGGAGAGTGACCACATATTCCAGTCTGTTAACACCCTCCACGCCCTCTAAAATAATCACTGTCTGACGTGACCGTGGCTTAACAGACTGGGGGAGGGGGGGGGGGGGAGTGGTGGGGTGGGGTGGGTCAAAGGCTAAAAGTCTTGTATGTTTTCAATGAAGAATGGGCCTTATTGCCAGGGTTTCATTTGGTAATGTGAACCATTGACATGTGTTTGTAAGGAAGTGTGTTCACAGTAGGATTGCATGAAGCTATGAGCAGAATCCTGACTGATGCATGAAGGGTCTCTAGGGTGTGCTGTATGTGTGTTCTGTGTGTGTGTGTGTGTGTGTGTGTGTGTGTGTGTGTGTGAGTAGTCCAGTAGACAATAGGCCTTATGGAGCAGCCAAACAGGAGAGATCCTACCCTGCTCTAGTTTCCCTACAGCAGTGGGTTTTGTGTTTAGAGTGTGTGTATGTGTGTGCACTTTCAAATCTCAAACAGAAATCTGATCTCTTTATTTTATCCCTCCCAACTCTCTTCCTCTCTATCCGTCTCTCTCCCCGTCTCTCTCCCCCTCTTTTTCTCTCTCCCCCTCTTTCTCTCTCTTTCTCTCTCTCTCTCTCTCACCAATTAGAAGAGGAAGTCCTCTTCTAATTGGTGTTCGGAGCGAGTTTGAACAGTCAACAGAACCAATCCCCATCCAGTACAACAATGGTGAGATGCTCTTCTCCCCTTTGATCTCCTCTCTACACGTTTTCCATTTTATCTGACATTATTAGTTTTCGCGCTAAAGCTCTCACATTCCTCGGTCAATACTGCACACACCCTTACACACACACCCCCACCCCCCCACACACACACACATCAGACTGGGTTACACAGTGCTCGCTAACAAATCTGGTGTGGATCTGTAATAAGAAACTGAAAGCTGTGCCAGAGTTGTGTAATCCTCTGGGTTGGGCCAGCCCTGTCAGTCCAGCACTCTGTCTGCAGTAATGAGAAGACCATGTCTGTTCACATTCAACCTTCACCATCCGTCTGACTGACTAAATAAGTCATTACTAATCCTTACCAACTAACTCGCTAGATAAAGGAAACATTTTTGATTATGTGATGTGACACGAAACTAACTACATTTACATTACATTTAGTCATTTAGCAGACGCTCTTATCCAGAGCGACTTACAGTAAGTACAGGGACATTCCCCCCGAGGCAAGTAGGGTGAAGTGCCTTGCCCAAGGACACAACATCAGTTGGCATGACCTGGAATCGAATTGGCAACCTTCGGATTACTAGCCCGATTCCCTCACCGCTCAGCCACCTGACTCCCTAACTAACCAACTAACTAAACCTACTAACTAATAACCCATCAGTACACTAACATGTGGTCTTCCTCTCCCTGTGTGTGTGTGTAGTTCCTTTCCATTCAGTGCTGAAAGGGATCCCCCTCCAGAGGGGGACCCCCTCCCCTCCAGAGGGTCAAGGGTCAACCCTTCCTAGAGGTGTGCGTCAGTCTGCCTGGGGGGTCAAATCTTGTCTTGGGGGGGGGGGGGGGATGCATGCTTTATCTGCTAAATCTAGCATGAATCACACCAATCAGCTCTCACGATTATGATTACCGGCGAATGAACTGTGATTCTTATTAATTAGCAGTGGAGTGTCCCGCCCCTGTTGCCGTGAGCACCAGCAGTCAGCGCAACGCTCTTCTGCGTTCTGCAGGAGAACGTTCTCTGGGAGATAATAAAGTGTGAGGAGACTGTCTTCTTATCACAGTTAGTGGGCGTGCTCCTCTGCAGAGCAGATCAAATGTCCAAGGACTCTGGAGCGGGGGGTGGGGGGGGTGGGGGGGTCATGCCATTTTCTCAAATTGAGAAATGCCGATTCCTTCCGATTCCAATCCGATGTGTGAAGAATGATGATCTTTCGATCAGTGTGATCTTCTTACCTGACGTCCTCCTCCTCCAACACGTCCTCTCGTCTCCGCGGGAGCACTGCCCGAGAATGTTCCGGTGAAGCCCCCGCACTTCTTGACCGTGTCGGCCCGTGAGTCCGTGGGTGACTTGGTGCCGTTCTGACCCCTCACCCCTGACCTTTGCCCCCCTGCAGGTGTGATACAGGACAGTGTCCAGGGCAAGAACGGCCACAACCGCCCAGACCCCTCATGTGCTCTGACCTCCGTTGGAGACAGCAAGGCTGTGGAGTACTACTTTGCCTCTGACGCCAGGTGTGTGTGCTTGTGTGTGTGTGTGTGTGCCTGTGTGTGTGTTAGATACATCTTTATCGAGTCGTGCACAGAGTCGATGAAGTCAAGGAAGTAAAGATAACGATAATAATGTTTACGTATGAGATTGGTGTTGCCTAGAGTTCATTTAGGTGATTCCCCTTTGTGTGTGCCTGTGTGTGTGTGCCTGTGTGTGTGTGCTTGTGTGTGTGTGCTTGTGTGTGTGAGAGAGAGAGAATCTGAGAGGGTCTGTGTTTGTTTTCGTGTGAGTGTGTGTATGTTTGTCCTAATATGATGCCCTTCACCTCCCTCCACCTTCACCACAGTGCCATCATCGAGCACACCAACAAGGTTCTGTACCTGGAGGATGATGACATAGCGGCGGTGATCAAGGGAAAGCTGTCTCTGCACAGGATGAGCCGTCTGGCAGGGGAGAACTCCGTCAGGGCCATCCAGACCCTGCAGATTGAGCTGCAGCAGATCATGAAAGGTCAGAAGGGGTCATCTTTCGGAAACGTTTGGGTTTCCTAGTAATATGGTGTTGTGTACATCCAGACTATCTGAGTCAATCTAAGGGTCCTTAATATCTACAGCTGAAGGTGTTTTGGTATAGTATAATTCTTTGGTGGGAAACTTCTCGTCGCAGTTGCAGTGATACTCGGCCACGATCTCCCTCTGCTGGTCAGAGTGAGTAAGTACACAGTGAGACCGACTCCTCACACCTCAGGGTCTGTCTGTCTCCACTTAGGCTCCTTCGAGGCCTTCATGCAGAAGGAGATCTTCGAGCAGCCTGAGTCTGTCTTCAACACCATGAGAGGGCGGATCTGTTTCGACACCAACACAGGTAAAGACGTGGCGATCAGGGCGTGTGACGTGTCACATCCTGTTCGGGAGCAGCTCCAGGATCCTGGCAGTCAAGTCTTCATAAATCATTTATCAAGTCTTGATAAATATTAGCATAGCAGCCACCATGTTGACTGTAAGGAGAATATGATCGTTTACATAATGAATGTGGACATCATACTGTTGAACACACACACACACTAAGATTGTATTCTCTGTTCTCAGTGATCCTGGGGGGGCTGAACGACCACATGAAGGAGATTAAACGCTGCCGGCGACTCATCTTGATTGGCTGTGGCACTAGCTTTCACGCCGCTGTGGCGGTGAGTTGACCAATCAGGATTAAGGATGATGATGATGAGAAAGAGAAAAGAAAGAGAGTAGGGGAAGAGGGATGATGATGATGAAGATGATGGTGATGATGGTGATGATGATGATGATGATGATGATGATGATGATGATGATGATGATGATTATAATGATGGTGGTGGTGATGATGATGATTATGATGATGATGATGGTGGTGGTGGTGATGATGATGGTAATGATGATGATGGTAATGATGTTGATGGTGGTGATGAAGATGTCCCCTTCGCCTCACTCTTCCAGACCAGGCAGATCCTGGAGGAGCTGACTGAACTTCCTGTGATGGTCGAGCTGGCCAGCGACTTCCTGGACAGGAACACCCCCGTCTTCAGGGACGACGTCTGCTTCTTCATCAGCCAATCAGGTAACGTCTGCACACAGACAGGAAGCGGTGTAGAACTATTACATGAAAAACAGAAGTGGTCAATTGAGCATTTATAATTAGAAAAAGGCCTTGCTGACATTTCTTGCATGTCATCCTCTCCCGCTCGCTCTCCCTGCCTTTCCTGTCTCTAACTAGCACTGCCTAAATAATAACAATAAATGATAAATAAAGCAGAAAAGGCCAAATAAAATATATTTGATAAGACATTTGAATTCAGACTAATTGTGCCCTACCTCGGCCTCGCCGTAGGAGAAACGGCGGACAGCCTGATGGCGCTGCGCTACTGTAAGGAGCGGGGCGCCCTGACAGTGGGCATCACCAACACGGTGGGCAGCTCCATCTCCAGGGAGACCGACTGTGGAGTCCACATCAATGCCGGGCCGGAGATAGGCGTGGCCAGCACCAAGGTGGGAGGACTTCCTCATTTGGCACTAGCTTTCATCCAATGTGATGATGCATTTACATTTAGTCATTTAGCAGATGCTGTTATCCAGAGCGACTTACAGTAAGTACAGGGGCATTCCCCCGAGGCAAGTAGGGTGAAGTGCCTTGCCCAAAGACACATCATTTTACATGACCGGGAATCGAACCAGCAACCTTCTGATTGGTAGCCCGATTCCCTAACCACTCAGCCATCTGAACCCCATGATGCCAGAATGAATATGTAATATGTGAAATAGCACTGTCAGGGGAATACACAGTTTATACCTCTGAGACAGTTTACAGCACTAAGACACGGTTCGCAGCGCTCAGACACAGCATTGCATAACTTCCCATAGTGTCCCAGACCACCAATGACTAACGTGAGAGCGTGTCTGTGTGTTCTCCAGGCGTACACCAGCCAGTTTGTGTCTCTCATCATGTTTGGTCTGATGACCAGTGAGGACAGACTGTCCCTGCAGAAGAGAAGGCTGGAGATCATGAACGGGCTCAGGATGCTGCCAGGTGAGATGAACACACACACACACACACCCACTCACATACATACAGTACACACACACACACAATCACATACATACAGTACACACACACACAAAATCACATACATACAGCACAAACACATACAATCACACACCCACATACAATAACACACACACATGTCAATTCATACAACAACAGAACTTTGCATTTGATTATTATAAGTTATAAAGCATAGTTCTTCCACCTAATATCTCCCCCTCCCTCCCCCCTCCCTCTGCCCCCCCCTCCCTCTGCCCCCCCCCTCCCTCTGCCCCCCCCCCCCCCATCCCCCAGATCTGATTAAGGAGGTGCTGTGTCTGGATGACCAGATCAAGTCCATAGCAGACGAGCTGTACCAGCAGAGGTCTCTGCTGGTCATGGGCCGGGGCTTCAACTACGCTACCTGCCTGGAAGGGGCACTGGTGAGGAGAGGGAGAGAGGGGGGGGGGAGAGGAGAGAGAGAGAGAGAGAGAGAGAGAGAGAGAGAGAGAGAGAGAGAGAGAGAGAGAGAAGGGGGGAGAGAGAAAGAGAGTCATTTGGCATTTTCATCCAAAGCGATATACATATAATGCATATGAAAAGTTCAGCAGAAAGAGAGAAAGAGAGATTTTATGCTAGTTGCTGCTGTCGCTGCCAAAGCTCTGAATCGGTATCGATCATGCGTGTTTTGAAAGTGCTGACTGCTCGGTTCATTCCTCCTGTTGTAGAAAATCAAGGAGATCACATACATGCACTCAGAGGGCATCCTGGCGGGGGAACTAAAGCACGGCCCGCTGGCCCTCATAGACAAACACATGCCCGTCATCATGATCATCATGAGGGATGCCTGCTACACCAAGTGTCAGAACGCCCTGCAGCAAGTCACAGCCCGAGCGGTATGGAAACACACACTCACTCTCTCACACACACACACAGTACAGAGACAGAAAGCTTTGAATAATTCATGCAAATGAACGGAAGGATGACTGATCACTCTTATCACCCGCTCTCTTTCTCTGTTTCTCTCTCTATATATCTCTCTCTCTGTATCTCTCTCTGTCTCTCTCTCTCTCTATCTCTCTCACTATCAGGGTCGTCCCATAATCTTGTGTTGCAAGGGCGACCACGAGATCATTCAGAATGCCTATAAGACCCTCCAGCTGCCCCAGACGGTGGACTGTCTCCAGGGCATCCTCAGCGTCATCCCCCTGCAGCTCTTGTCCTTCCACCTGGCTGTGCTCCGGGGCTACGACGTATGTCGAAACAAATTCACTCTCATCTGTCTGTTCATTGTCGTGCCTGTCTGTCTGCTCACCTGTCTGTCTGTTCACCTGTCTGTCTGCTCACCTGTCTGTATGCTCACCTGTCTGTCTGCTCACCTGTCTGTCTGCTCACCAGTCTGTCTGCTCACCTGTCTGTCTTACCCACCTGTCGGCCTGTTAATCTGTCTGTCTGCTTGCAGGTGGACTGCCCAAGGAACCTGGCCAAGTCTGTCACTGTGGAATAGATGTGAAGTGGACCGTGGACCTTTACACAGAATAGTGCAATTGTGTGTGTGTGTGTGTGTGTGTGTGTGTTCGAGTATGTGTGTGTGTTTGCATGTATGTTTGAAAGTCGGGGAATGTGAAATCCTACTAATACAATGTTGAAGTGGTGCCATTGACAACAACCCCTTGTAGAGAGAGGGGGAGAGAATGGGGTGGGGGAGAGAGAAAGAGTGTGAGAGAAAAACTATAAATTCTAAAGGTTTCTGTTCAGTGATGCAGGCCTATATGATGAACCAGAGAAACCAGAGATGTGTTTTGTCCTCAGCTCTGGTTGGCCCTGCGAAGCCCTGCAGATGTGTCTGGTGTTAGATCATGTACACACTGGAGAAACCACACAGAAACAAGTGAGGAGTGTTCTGTGTCTGTGGGAGGAACCATGCCCAGGCCCTCCCTGTTGTAGTGTTTACAGTTGTGCATTAACTAGGACCAAAAATGCAGTGTGAATGTACCAATATCCGGAGGTGTCTCTTCCTGTTATTGAGATTTAGTCCAATGGTAAGCATCTTACCTGACTGTTGCATTGTGGGACATGTATGCAATGATTATTCCAGAGTGTTCCCTGACCTAAGGAAATGGAGACTAGATGTTGGTGTAAATGCTTTACTTTGGACAGATACATCAACGTGGGTGTAAATGCTTTACTTTGGACAGATACATCAACGTGCCTTGAACTCACAAAAATGTGAGTTTTTTTTTCTACTCTAGGGTTTCACAAGCTGAATATATGATCATTTGTCTTCAAATGACTTTCCTATCATGTCACACTCCTGTTCTGCTGCCCCCTACTGGGGGGAGGCAGTTCTTGCATTCCGGCCAATCAGAAGTCACTCATCTGTAGTTTATATTTATCAGAGAACCACTGTTTTGTCCCTTGGATGATGTAAGATAAATAACTCTGTGAACCTGGGGGCATCGTTGTCGCACTTTTTCACTACATGTATGCCTTACGATGGCAATGGTTGGCTCTTAGTTTTATTTGCTGCACAGTCAGAAACCTAGAAGAGGCAGTGACAGAACTTTGGTTTAGAGGGTTGGGTTAGACGTTTCTGTAATTTTATGAGAAGTTAAACGGTGTGATTCCCTATAGGTTTATAGTATTTTTACTGTATGTTTTATATGAGATTATATTAATAATTAAAAAATAAATTAAAATGTAGATGAAAATGTGTCTCTGTGTCTTTAAAATGTATTTGACGTTTTATTTTGATCTCGATAGGATAATAAAAGATTATACAATTTAATCAAATGTACCACCGTGATGTAAACACGTTACAGAATGACCAAAGCAGCCTATGTTAATATGTTTGGGATTATTAAACGTTGTTTTACCCCTTCTGACATTATACAGCAGAAAGTTAGACATAACTTTCTAAAGCTGAACGTGTGACATTGCGCGATTACGTCATCCCTATGCTCTCTCTCTTTCTGCCGCTCTCTTGTTGTGGCCGCCGGACTTCTCTCCTCCGCCTCCGTTCGTGCAGGAGTTTGGGTTTGGCTGTCGAAGTCGGGAGCGTATCTGTCTATTTTTGTGACAGGTCGGAATACAGTTCTGCTCAACTTTATTGATTACTGATTGTTCGCGGAGGAAGAGAAGCTGTTTCGACGTGTTATCGATGCATGGGAGTGCCTTGAAAGAAGCTAACGGAGAAGGTAGGTGTATGTGTCTACCCGACTGTCCGTCCGGCTTCCCAGTTCCAACCCGATTACCGCATTGCCACCGAGAGAAGTGAAAGAAAGGAAAGCTCCCAGGACTCGGCGAGTTTAGTGTCACCGTAAAAACGTGAGTTTGGTGAACACAGTTATGTCATACGATTGTGTCGCATCACTAACGTGGTCTGCGTGGAGTGTGAAAATTTAAACAATGCGGTGTCATACGCTGGTGAGAGCATGATTTATAGTGTATGTGCAAAGTGTGTGTGTGTGTGTCTGTCTGTGTCTATGTTTGATTGTCTCTTTGAGAGTGTATGTGTGTCTGATAGCGTATTGATGAGTGAATGCGTTTCCAATGAAACAGATGCTCTAGCTAGGCCACACTAGGATACAGGAGAGACCGTTCAGCCACAATCCTTCATACGTGATACTTATTCATGTACTGGAAAAAATAATATCACACACTTATATATCCCAGAGATACATACACTTCATCTAGGCTAGTCCTTTTTTCTCCAGGGGTTCTCCAGATTCTGTTCTTCCCTTGAGGTTGACAGTCTCTCTTCCAGTCTCTCAAGTCCCTGCTGGTCTCTCTCTGACAAGAAACCATGGAACTGGTTGACCACTTCCTCTAATCTGATAGACAAGGGTCTCGTAAATCGTAACCCATGGAGACCAGCAGTGACATCACATCCTGTGCCCTGGACTGGATCCTTGGCGTTCAGTGTCCCTGGATTAGATGTGTATGTGTTTAGAGGCATTCTAGAGCCAACTTAGTGAAACAGAGATACTGATATGGAGAAGTAGAGCGAGAATGGAAGGAGCAAACACTGATACTGGGGACTGGTGGAGGAGTGGAGAGATGAAGGGAGGAGGGGGAGGAGAGGAAGAAGGTGACCACAGACATGGATCTGGGATCTAATAAAGTGAGTCATGCTGTCACATTTGGACCGTCCTCTTCCTGCTCGGTCATCCCCCTCCTGCTGGCCTGTCTGTGCGGGAAGCACCAGCTCCAGTATGTTTGTTCTCTGTGTGTGTGTGTTCTTGTCCTTGTCCTTGGAACAGTCTTCTTTCCCTACTCTATCTCTTTCTTGCTTTCTCTCTCTTTCTTGTCTGTTCCTCATGTATTGTGAGTGAGCGAGTGAGTGAGGGAGTGAATAACTTGCCTCACCTTTAGGGCTTTTGTCTCTTTGATGTAATACCCACATTTGCGGAGATATCTCTTATATAATCACACACACTGCTCACACACACACACACACACTGCTCACACACACACACTGCTCACACACACACACACACACACACACACTGCTCACACACACACACTGCTCACACACACACACTGAAGCGTCAACACTAACATGGCCTCAATGCTCATATCTGTTTGGACATGACATGCGCCCACACACACACACACACACACACACACACAAACACACACAGTTATAAACAATCAGAGTAAAGCAGACACATCCATCAGTATGGATAAACTGTTTATTGCTTACAATGCTGCTGGCTTTCTGCCCTTGTTGGCCCTGGATTCAACATGTGTGCGTGTGTGTGTGTGCGCTCGCCTTGCCAAAGGCGATCATACAGGCCTGGTGTCAGTGTTTGAGCCTTCACAGCAGTGTTTAGACAGAGCACAGAGTCTCTGGAGCACCGGTCTATCAGTCTGCCCAGCTCCACCAGAGCGCACAAACACACACACATGACCTGGATTCTCAGGCAAACCTCCAGTTTGTGCTGAGATAACACTTTAGCCTCTGTGTGCTGAGAGAGCTAGAAACACCTGGAACCACAGCAACATAGAAACCATCTTGAGAGCTGCTTCCTGTCCAGCCCTACTGGAGGTGGCCTACTTCCTGTCCAGTTTTAAGCAAAGTCACTTCCTGTCCAATGTTGCCCCTGGATTATTTCCTGTTTAGTTCTGCCCTGATAACAATTTGAACTCTCTCCATTACCATGACCAGTACTAGGGCGAGCCGGCTAGCGGTTGGCAAGTTCGCGAGACACAGCGGTTGTTATCAAGCTCTGTGGAAGCCGGGTATTGACCATTCATTTGAATCAGGTGTGCTGGAGCAGGGAAACATCTAGAACATGCAGGACAGCGGCCCTCGACGACCAGGATTGGCCACCCTTGGTCTACAGTGACTCACGCTATAGGTCTACATCTTGAGTTGTAGTTGTAGCCTTAGCAACATCTTGTGATTAACTGCATATATTTCCTCAAACCAGATTATAGCATATTAAGAAGGATCAAGTCTTATTATTACTTTAAACATGACTTTGCAGGCTTTACAGAAGGTATCCCCCCTGGTTGCAACGCTGTCTCTGTCAGTTGTGGCTTATCGTTTTATAAGTCCTATTCAGCAAGTTTAAACCCCTCGATTGAATAAAAAAAAAAATCCCTAGATCACTGTTGTTCATCCTTACTAATGCACTTTCATACTATGGGGATTTTCTGCTTGTGGGAAAATAGATTATTCTCGCAAAGCGTGCTGTTTTGAAATCCTCGTTTAGGATACTGGTGGGTCAGTCCTTACACTGACAACAGTCACTGGATCAGTGTTGACGCTTCTTCAGATGAATTGAAGGTCAACAACGACTTTATCATTATTTGCAAATGAATGGATCTCATTCGTTACCTCACTCACTCACTAGAAAATCTTTTTATTTCTGTCATGCATTCCTTGTTGTACCTCTCCTTCTGATGTTGTATGCTACATGACTCATAATATTGCAACACACACACTCGGCAGAGCAGCTGAGTGTGGAAGCCCCCCTCCCCTCTCTCTTAGGCCCCGGCAAGTTTGAACTACTTCATACATTTTATTTGCAGGCCTCTACAGCTACAGGTATATTCATTTCTACCCCACACTTACTCTCTTACCTGTCCTCCACTTCAGATAAACCCTTCATGCATTTACTCTGTGACTCTAATATGACAATATCAGGTTCTTCTCCCAAATCCAGCGTCTTTTTTCAGACTTGTACTCCTGTATTACTTTTAGTTCCTTGGGATTTACAGGGTTCACGTTTCCTAGGCTCCTCGACAGCAGTAACACCCAAACATCAGCGACTGGTACTTTGGACATTTTCTGACGGCAGGTCTCTCTCTCTCTTTTGTGTGTGTGTGTAGTCTGTGTGTGTGTGTGTCGGCGGCAGGATGAGTGAGGGGGAGGGTCAGTTCTACAGTGTCCAGGTGGGAGACTCCACCTTCACTGTGCTGCAGCGCTACCAGCAGCTCCGCGCCATCGGCTCTGGGGCCCAGGGCATCGTCTGGTGAGCCCGCCGCCACGGAAACACCAAAACACACTGGCACAGAAACACACCAGCACAGAAAAACACCAGCACAGAAAAACACCAGCACAGAAAAACACCAGCACCGAAACACACCAGCACAGGAAAACACCAGCACAGAAAAACACCAGCACAGAAAAACACCAGCACAGAAACACACCAGCACAGGAAAACACCAGCACAGAAACACACCAGCAAAGAAAAACACCAGCACAGAAACACACCAGCACAGAAACACACCAGCACCGAAACACACCAGCACAGGAAAACACCAGCACAGAAACACACCAGCACAGAAAAACACCAGCACAGAAAAACACCAGCACAGAAAAACACCAGCAAAGAAAAACACCAGCACAGAAACACACCAGCACCGAAACACACCAGCACAGAAACACACTAACATTGAAACCCATGTCTCATATCACCCCTGTGTGCAGCTCTGCGCTAGACACCAGCCTGGGTATACCCGTGGCTGTGAAGAAGCTCTGTCGCCCCTTCCAGAACCAGACCCACGCCAAGAGGGCCTACCGGGAGCTGGTTCTGCTGAAATGTGTCAACCACAAAAATGTAACTTTAACCTCACACAACCTTAACCTCACATTAACCGTGACCTGGATCATAACCTCAATAACTCTCTGTCTCTTTCTCTCGCTTTCTCTCTATCAGATCATTCGCCTGATAAATGTGTTCACGCCTCAGAAGTCTCTGGAAGAGTTCCAGGATCTGTAAGTCTCCCCCCGCCTGTGCTACTGGCCTGCCAGCTTTTTTGTCTGTCTCCCTGTCTACCTACCTGACTGTCTTGCTGTCTGTCTGTCTGTCTGTCTCCCTGTTTACCTACCTGACTGTCTGTCTGTCTGTCTACCTGACTGTCTGTCTGTCTGTCTCCCTGTTTACCTACCTGACTGTCTTGCTGTCTGTCTGTCTGTCTACCTGACTGTCTTGCTGTCTGTCTGTCTCCCTGTTTACCTACCTGACTGTCTTGCTGTCTGTCTGTCTCCCTGTTTACCTACCTGACTGTCTTGCTGTCTGTCTGTCTACCTACCTGACTGTCTCCCTGTCTGTGTACCTGTCTGTCTCCCTGTCTACCTACCTGACTGTCTCCCTGTCTGTGTGCCTGACCCAGGTACCTGGTGATGGAGCTGATGGATGCCAGCCTGTGCCAGGTTATCCACATGGAGCTGGACCATGAGAGAATGTCCTACCTGCTCTACCAGATCCTCTGTGGCATCAGGCACCTGCACTCCGCTGGGATCATCCACAGGGTGAGGGGGGCCGGTGGGGATGGAGGTGGTGGGCCGGAGGGCGGAGGGGGGGGCAGACATTAGCAGTAGGAGGCAGAGTGGAAGAGCAGGAGGAGACATGTTGAAGAGGACACAGGGCAGGTGGTTGAGCTGTGGGCACATTGTGTGTGAGGGACTAATGGACAGGTGTGTGTGTGACCCATCCAGGACCTAAAACCCAGCAACATTGTGGTGAAGACCGACTGCACTCTGAAGATCCTGGACTTCGGCCTGGCCAGGACGGCCTGCACTAACTTCATGATGACGCCCTACGTGGTGACTCGCTACTACAGAGCCCCGGAGGTCATCCTGGGCATGAAGTACAAGGAGAACGGTAAAAGGAGGAGGATGAGGTGGAGGAGGAGAATAATAATGATGATGATGATAGTGATGATATGTTTGTGTGTGTGTGTCCGTCCAGTGGACATCTGGTCAGTCGGGTGCATCATGGGCGAGATGGTGAAGGGCAGAGTCATCTTCCAGGGAACCGACCGTATCCTTCTAGACCTTATGTTCCTGCCTGTCCTCTTCTTCATACCCCTCTTCCTCCTCCTCCTCACCCTCTCAGTTTTGTCCTGCTGGGACACTTTTGAGACCAGACGTCTCTCCGGTTCCCCTGAAAGGCTGGATCTTACTGCTGATATTCCTGACACTACACGCTAGTGCTAGTTCCTGTAAGTGTGTATGTGAGGCAATGTTTAAAAGGACTGATCTGTTCTCAGCCTGCAGGTAACTAACATAACAAGCAAGCCCAGGCTTGTACATAACAGACCAATCAGGTTTTTCCTTAGCTTGGGGCGTGGCAGACATTGACCAATGGAACAAGGTGATCGAGGTTCTGGGCACGCCCTCCATGGAGTTCATGGACCGTCTGATGGAGACGGTGAGGAACTACGTGATGAACAAGCCCCAGTACCCCGGCGTCAGCTTCTCTGAGATCTTCCCTGACTGGGCCTTCCCCTCCGACTCGGAACACGACAAACTCAAGAGTAAAACCTGCCGACCTTTCACCTCTCAGTCCTTGTACAGACACGAATGATTACCAGAGACCCAAGTCGGTTTTCATGTTTTGTGTGAGTGTGTGTACTCCAGTGCGGAGGTGGAGCTGGGCAGGCTGATAGACTGGTGCTCCAGATACTCTGTGCTCTGTCTGTCTTTAATGTCAGACTGCCGTTGCTATTAGTTACTGTACTTCCTCCTCTGTTGCCACCCCAGCGGGACAGGCCCAAGACCTGCTGTCCAAGATGCTGGTCATCGACCCTGAGCGACGCATTTCTGTGGAGGAGGCCCTGAATCACCCCTACATCCATGTGTGGTACGACCCGGCCGAGGCTGACGCGGTAAGCAGACTGTACCACTGCAGAGTGCAGACGGGGGGGAGGGAGTTTCTGAGCTTTAGGCTGATGTTGCTGGGTGTGTTTTTGTACTTTGTGCTCCCCAGCCTCCCCCTCAGATCTCTGACAGGCAGCTGGAGGAGAGGGAGCACAGCATCGAGCAGTGGAAAGGTTAGCACCTGCCGGTAGCCAAGAGGAAAACTACACAACATATACAACCAAGAACCATACGACCTTAGTCAACAGTGATGGAATGAGTGTTGACTTGTTATTAGTGACCCTGGGAGGAAAAATGCCTGTCTTCCTTTCTCTCAGAGCTCATCTATGAGGAGTTGATTGACTGGGAGGAGAGGAACAAGAATGGAGTTATAAAAGACGAGTACTCAGGTAAGGCTGCAACACAACAACATCTGCAGGTGCTGCACACCTTCACCTCCACACACCAGCACCTGTTCCACCTTCACCTCCACACACCAACACCTGTGTGTGTGTGTGTGTGTGTGTGTGTGTGTGTGTGTGTGTGTGTGTGTGTGTGTGTGTGTGTGTGTGTGTGTGTGTGTGTGTGTGTGTGTGTGTGTGTGTTTGTGTGTCTCCCTCTCTCTGACAGAGGTGGTGAGTGGGACGGCCTCACAGTCGTCATCAGCCAATGACATCTCATCCATGTCGACGGAGTCTGTGACCCTGGCGTCCGACACGGACAGCAGCAGCATCGACACGCTCTCTGGAGTCCTGGACGAGAGCCAATGAGAACGGCCCTGCGGTGTGCGTGTCTGCGTGTGTGCGTGCGATTGTCTTTCTTCCCCCTCTTTCACACGAAATATCTCAAATCAGCCCCTTGATTACTTTCTCTCTTTCCCTTGGGTGTCCCTACCTGTCCCCCTTCTCCTCCGCCCTCCCCACCCTCCTCCACCCTCCCCGACCACCTCCGCCCTCCTCCACCCTCCCCGACCTCCTCCGCCCTCCCCACCCTCCTCCACCCTCCCCGACCTCCTCCGCCCTCCCTGACCTCCTCCACCCTCCCCGCCCTCCTCCACCCTCCCCGCCCTCCTCCACCCTCCCCGACCTCCCCCGCCCTCCTCCACCCTCCCCACCCGCCTCCGCCCTCCCCGACCTCCCGTCATAGGTCAATTTTTCTATGTTGTTGGTGCTGACGTGTGTGTCTGCTGGCGTGTGAGGTGGGCTGAGGGCTGTCTGGGTGGAGATGCGTGTGCTCTGAAGGCTCTCCTGGGAGTCGGCGAGGGACTGGGCGTGTCTCGTACCCTCGCCTGCTTCTGACGCCGTATCATCCGATGTTGTCATGAGGTGAAGCTGCCCCTTTCAGGTCACGTGACTCCCTCTGTGGCTAACACAGAGAGAGCTGCATGTCTAGTACAGCCGACAAACCAATCAAAACACTGTTTACCTGACCATCAAAACACGCATCGATAGTTTTAAATGATTTAAGTTAGCTAGCTGTATTGAGAAAGAAAAAAAAAACTCCAGATATGAGTGTTTTTAACGGCTTTGAGTGGTGTGGATTTCAGCTTCTACTCCTGGCCTGCAGAGGGTGGTGTGGTTGCAGTGTTATTTGATTTACTTCCTGGTAAATGTACTGTAAGAATGTCACGCTCTGATACCTAGACTGTGTGTAGTAGGTCCTTTTAATGCAAATGCATACAAGGACAAGTGTTTGGTAGAAACACATTTTAAATGTAGAAGCATTTTATCTTGCAATGATCAGCCCATATGGTACTGCCTGTAAATGTTTATCAAAATAACCTTATAGCCCTGTACATTTGAGAGAAGAAAAGAAGATCAATGTAATTGTATTTATTTTTTTGTTTTCTTGCAAAGTGTTGCACACATTTGATAACCATGTATGGCCCCCGTGACCACAGAACACAGACCTTCTCCAGACTATTCCATTAGTTCTAGAACTCCTTGAAACAATTATAAGGGGAGGCATGTTAGAATGCTAACACATTTAAAACAGTCAGATAGAAGTAGTATTGTTAAAGCTGCATGGAGGTCTACCAGATCCTCTTCATACTGTTGGAGAGATGTTCCCCCTTCCAGTAACGTGGTCATTTATTCTGAATGAATATTGTTTTGGGAGAAACATTTTGCTTTTCTCTTGTAAGAAGTGTGTGTGTGTGTGTATACACCAGTGTACTGTGTTGCCTTCATCCTCATCGCACAGGACAATCACATGGGCAGGCCTCGGCCAATCCTGTGAAGCCCCTGGACCCGGAAGCAGAGGAACTACACTGAATGTTCTCTAGAACCCTCTGTGGAATTCTGGACTTTGTGGAAAGTTCCAAGAACCCGTAGAGAATGAAGGAAGCAGGCGGACTGTCGAGCTGTGATTGGTCAGAGATGTGAGGACAGAACATCACTAGACAATGTTTTCTTTCTCAGAAACCATGACAACCTTATTCATCCATCATGCCTTAAATGACCAGGGGATTGGCTGACTCGCTCTCTCCCTGAATCCTGTTGGACGAGGACTGAGCTAAACTGTGCGCTTAGGCCATCTTGTTTTTTGACCATGTCGGAGCGCTGTGTTGTAAACAATCCACATTTCATGCTTGGTTTTCATCATCACTATAATGTGTCATTTCCAGGATGTCCTGTGTGATTGAACCCCCCCCCCCCCCCCCCATTTCATCTGTGCCCCCCCACTAATAAAGATGACTCCAGCCTGTGATAAGTCACAGTTAATAACATGTCCTACACACAGGTAGAGAGAGAGAGAGAGTTACGAGTCAGTGAGTGTGTACCGCTACACCGTCCGCATGTGTGTGTGTGTGTGTGGGGTGTCTCAGAAGCCCCTGACGATGCTCTCCGTCTTCTTGGCCTCGTGGTTGAGCTCTCCGAAGGTGTCCAGGAACTGCTCCATCTCCCTCTGCAGCTCCCCGTTCCTCTGCTCGGCCGCGCCACGGGCCCGCTCACACTCGTCGATCCTGGACTGGACCGCCCGGTACCAGCTCTGCTGCTGGAACAGGTTGGCCCTCAGACCCTGTACCTCCCCCTGTAGGGCCTCGTTTCTCTGCTCCAGACTGGTATGGGGCGGGGGGGGGGGGGTTAGAGAGGAATGGAACGAGAGAATATTAGAGAGGTTAGAGAATAGGGAGGTGAGGGGTTCAGGGAGGAATAAGATTAGAGAATATTGGAGAGGAATTAAATAAGAATAGGATGGTGGGGGTGTAGTTAAAGAGAGCGGGATAGAACGAGAGACTACAGGGGGAAACAGGAGCCCTATCTCAGGTTAGTTTGTTTAGAACTCACTTTATAACCCAGAGTCTGGATGGAGACACAGTCAGACCAAACTTGGCCCACATTGAGACAGGCTGAAGCTAAATCAGTGATGCTGAGGTATGTGTGAGTGTCTGGGTAGGCAGGGAGCCTTTATTTAGCTCTGTTTCCAGTGGAGCGGCTATTCCCACTCGTCCTCATCATACTCTCCTGGGCTCTGGACTAGAGATCCACACAGAGAGCCTCCATGTCTGTCTGCTACACACTGCCCTATGTCTACTACACACGGCTACAAGTCTAATACACACTGAGTGTATGCTACATGTCTGTATGATGTACACTGCTGCATGTACTGTCGTTGTTTTGAGCACCGATTCAACATGTTTGAGTATTCTCATCAGTAAACTTATCGATGTAGAGTTGGAGCTGGGTTTGAGTTAGATGGAGAGAGGGTCCCAGCTGACAGCTTTGGACAGAAAGGAAGAAGTTCTGGGACATTCCATGAGATGCCGTCCACCAACGTAAACAGGAAGCAGACTGAGCCCCGGGTCACCAGATGGGGTCAGTACTGAAGCAGAGTGGACACACTCGCACAAACACACACACATGCAGCTGGACATGCAGAGATCTTCCAACTATTGCTGCAACTGCACAGGGAGTAAATCGGAAGTGTGTGTGGGAAGGAGGCTGGACAGAGAAGCTGAAGAAGGAGTCAGAGAAGAGGGAGTCAGAGAAGAGGGAGACAGAGAAGAGGGGGACAGAGAAGCTGAAGAAGGAGTCAGAGAAGAGGGAGACAGAGAAGAGGGGGACAGAGAAGAGGGGGACAGAGAAGAGGGGGACAGAGAAGAGGGAGACAGAGAAGAGGGGGACAGAGAAGAGGGAGACAGAGAAGAGGGAGACAGAGAAGAGGGAGACAGAGAAGAGGGAGTCAGAGAAGAGGGAGTCAGAGAAGAGGGAGTCAGAGAAGAGGGAGTCAGAGAAGAGGGAGACAGAGAAGAGGGGGACAGAGAAGAGGGAGACAGAGAAGAGGGGGACAGAGAAGAGGGAGACAGAGAAGAGGGAGACAGAGAAGAGGGGGACAGAGAAGAGGGAGTCAGAGAAGAGGGAGTCAGAGAAGAGGGAGACCGAGAAGAGGGAGACCGAGAAGAGGGAGTCAGAGAAGAGGGAGTCAGAGAAGAGGGAGTCAGAGAAGAGGGAGACCGAGAAGAGGGAGACCGAGAAGAGGGAGTCAGAGAAGAGGGAGACAGAGAAGAGGGAGACAGAGAAGAGGGGGACAGAGAAGAGGGAGACAGAGAAGAGGGAGACAGAGAAGAGGGAGACAGAGAAGAGGGAGACAGAGAAGAGGGAGACAGAGAAGAGGGGGACAGAGAAGAGGGGGACAGAGAAGAGGGAGACAGAGAAGAGGGAGACAGAGAAGAGGGAGACAGAGAAGAGGGAGACAGAGAAGAGGGAGTCAGAGAAGAGGGGGACAGAGAAGAGGGAGACAGAGAAGAGGGAGACAGAGAAGAGGGAGACAGAGAAGAGGGGGACAGAGAAGAGGGAGACAGAGAAGAGGGGGACAGAGAAGAGGGAGTCAGAGAAGAGGGAGTCAGAGAAGAGGGGGACAGAGAAGAGGGGGACAGAGAAGAGGGAGACAGAGAAGAGGGAGACAGAGAAGAGGGAGACAGAGAAGAGGGAGACAGAGAAGAGGGGGACAGAGAAGAGGGAGACAGAGAAGAGGGAGACAGAGAAGAGGGAGACAGAGAAGAGGGAGTCAGAGAAGAGGGAGTCAGAGAAGAGGGAGTCAGAGAAGAGGGAGACCGAGAAGAGGGAGACCGAGAAGAGGGAGTCAGAGAAGAGGGAGACAGAGAAGAGGGAGTCAGAGAAGAGGGAGTCAGAGAAGAGGGAGACAGAGAAGGGAGAGTGGCACCTGTGTATGCGAGCCTCGTAGTCCTCTCTCTGTCTACCAATCTGCTGGTGCAGGCTGGTGAGGAGGCTGCGGAGGGCGCTGGCCGAGGGGTCCGCCAGGGGCAGGGGCGGGGGCATGCCCAGAGTGACGGGTGGGCTGGGGTGCACAGGTGCCACCGGCTCCTGGTCCAGGTCCTGGTCCTGGTCCAGGTCCTGGTCTTGGTCTTGGTCCTGGTTAGGTCTGTTGCTGGCACTGCTCCCTGCCAGCAGTATCTCACAGGAGGACCAGGAACTGCTGGCCTCGCTGACCGCCCCATCATCCAGCAGAGCCAAAACCTGGACGTCCGGGAAACCTATCGCTGGGGTGGCGCTGGTTTCCATGTCAACGGCTTCCAGGGAAGTGTCCTGGACGGGCGTCACGGCAACAAGGTTGTCGTAGACTGAGAGGGCACTCTGGTTTTCCTCCCAACTGATGTCCGCACTCCCTTGTCTCTCCTCCTCTCCTCCTTCCTCTCTCTCTCTTCCTCTCTCTGCTGTGTTCACACCCAGCCCGTGGTAGTCTGGATGCAGGCCAGGCCCTCCCCCAGCTCCCCAGCCCAGTGTGGGAACCACAGCCCCAGCTGGGGTCCGGCCAGCGAGGGAGGGGTCAGGGGGTTTGCTTCCAGCAGGACAGAGGCCCCGCCTCTCCCTCCGCCCCCCTCTCTGGGCCAGGGCTGGGCAGTAGTGGCGGGGGGGTGTAGAGCAGGAGCTGGTGGTGGTGGTCGGGGTCTCTGTGGGAAGACAGTGCAGCTCCATGACCCAGCTTGCAGGACCAGGGTCCTTTCAGCAAAACATGGAGGTCTGGAGGAGGCTCGGTGCCAGCTGTACCCAGCAGCAGGTGACGCGTCCCGGGGAGAAAGGAGAGTGGAAGCCCCCCTACCGGGCTGGATGTCTGCTGTAGCCTTGAGGCAGAATGCGGTAGCCAGGTTGTTTGTGTCAGAGACGGAGACTGCACTGAGCCGTGCACAGGAGCAGGTGTGTGTGTGTGTGTGTGTCTTTAAGCAGCACTGACATCAGCTGTTGCTCCAGAGAAGCTGCTTGGGGGAGGAGCTACAGTGTAACACGGTAACACTGGCTCATTCCTGAAGACACACACACACAAATACACCCCCATAAATAGAAACCCTAAAACATACATACACGCTCACACAAATGCAAACAACAAAAAAACACAAACACCCACCATAGACTCAAAAAGGGACTTAACTAATTCAACACATTCTCTGGACTCAGATAGTCATAGTGCCTTCCAAACCTGTCCAAAACACTGACACACACACTCAATAACACACACACACTAAATAACACACACACCAGTCACATCAGATCGAAAGACTAGTCAAAACTGGTGGACTTTTGCCAAATACATGAAGAAACTTGAGAGAGAGGTACGAGTCATTTAAAAGCCTCATCAGAGTAACATACAGTCTGATGTTCTGAAAGCTTTTAACCCTTGTGCTGCCTTCGGGTCACATAACCCAAAGGTTCATAACGAACCACCGTTGCGTTTACCCAATTTTACCCAATACAAAAACAAATAAAAATTATTTTCTTTTAACTTTCACAATGTGGGGGGTCTGAGACAGCCCGGCGGTTAAAAGAAAATGCTTCACTTTGTTTTTGTATGCGGTAAAGTTGTCGCAATACGACGGTGGGTCACAATGACTGATGGGTCAGAATGACCCGAAGATAAAACATGGGTTAATCCATTTGTTAAAGCGCCTTATACACGTAGTGGAAGTGCTCTACTGCACACTTAGACATGCGCCAAGAAACCATGCTATATTCAAAACAGCATGTAAGTCTCCTAATCAACCACCAGATGAGGCTGTGGGCTGTGCCTTAAAAAAAAGAAAAAAAGAAACAAGGAGAGGATGAGGGGGAGAGGAGAACAGAGAAGCCTAAAACAGAGTAGATGAAAGCAGAGCAGAGTACAATAGAGTACAGCAGAGTATAATAAAGCATAGTAGAGTCCTCAAGTACTCATCAATGATGCAAACTTTTTCATAAAAATATTCTTCTTGTTGCCTTCTGCTTTGCTCCATGGTAGCTTCGTAGACTAGCTTACGTTTGTTGTGCGTGATAGCCAGGAAATGAAAAAAAGCAATGACAAGAAATAAGCGTGATCTTCCTTGTATTTACTCTCCTTTGGAGTGTAAATACAACAGCACAGTGTTCTCCTCTGTAGGGGTCCACAGAGGACAACAGGAGGGTCGTGGAGGCCAGTTTCATGGCTCCAACATGGTTGGATTTGAGAAGAAGCCCTAAGAGGCCAAACATCCATACACATTATTTAGGCCCTACTCTGTTTTCCCGTGACAGTGAGTTACTTTGATTTGTTTTCTTGAGATCTCGAGTTGTTTATCTCGAAATAACAAATGTTGTTTTTCCAAGACAGCACAATCATTTTGCTTGAGCTCTCGAGATAACCAAATGTAGTATTCCCAGGATAATGACATAAATATCTTGAGATCTCAAGAAAACAAAACGATTGCCTGGTAAACTAAATAACTACTGGAAACATCGTTCTGTGTAGCAACGTCAGAGGATCAGGAAAATATTGATCCCTGTGTCACATATATCCTTGATCAAGGCTTGACACATCTGCCTTGCTGTTAAAGGCAACAGACTAAGAGAACAATTGTGTAAATTAAAATTTACATTAACACGTGATCATGGGAAAGGGGACTACATTAAATATATAAATGAATGGCCTCTTAGGGCTTCCGTACATGTACTTTTTGTGTGTTTTTGGATCATTTACTGTAACTGCAAATAAAGTGTCAAAGCGTATGTATTCAGGTGTAGTATACCCACTGTGGAGTTATGAGGAAACGCTCTAGATTGTTCAGAATTGTTGTGTTCTTATAGATGTTGCCGTGGCAGCTGATAAAACTATTGTGTTATCTGTCCAACTGTAGGGAAATCACTGTGGAACTCAGTCTACAAGCAGACAGACACTCTCTTCCTCTCTTCTCCTCACATCTGCGTAGCTGTTTGTTACCATGAAGATAGCTTCCATGGCAACGTCTTGGATCCTTGTGGTTTAAATAATAAAGTGTTAGATGAGAGAGACACAGAGACAGAGAGACACAGAGAGAGAGAAAGAGAGAGAGAATGAGAATGTGGTTTTGTGTGGTTCTTGCTAGGAAGCAAGAAGGTGCATATCTGTGATATGTTGTGTTTCTGTGTTGTGAGTCATCTCCCAGAGTCTCTTTTCTCCTCACTAGATTATCCTGGGGACAAAACCTTAACATATCTACACAACACACACTCACATAGACAGATACCCACGCATGCTGTAATTGGATTAAAGCTTTAGATTCATGCATTCTCAATCAAATGTTTTTTCCATGAGATGAAGCACATGTTTTATATGACAGAGACACATGTAGGTGTGTGTGAATATCCTGTGCATGACACGTGTGTGTGTGTGAGTGTGTTTGTATATGTGTCTGTACACATTGTTGAACCCCAGCCAGTTTACTGGTTTACTTTGGTATGACCAGAGTGGCTCTTTGGTAGACCCGTAGTTGTCGTGGGAGACAGTCTGGTGATAGTTTACAGTGTGTGGGAGTGTAAACTTTCACATGCCTCAAGAATGGCAAGATCTTTACCCTCATATGCTCCAACAGGACCCTCACGAGCCCTCGCACCTCCTGTACCCAGCACCTCCTCTATCCTGCACCTCCTGTACCCAGCACCTCCTCTATCCTGCACCTCCTGTACCCAGCTCCTCCTATATCCTGCACATCCTGTACCCAGCACCTCCTCTATCCTGCGCCTCCTGTACCCAGCACCTCCTCTATCCTGCGCCTCCTGTACCCAGCACCTCCTCTATCCTGCACCTCCTGTACCCAGCACCTCCTCTATCCTGCGCCTCCTGTACCCAGCACCTCCTCTATCCTGCGCCTCCTGTACCCAGCACCTCCTCTATCCTGCACCTCCTGTACCCAGCTCCTGGACAGCTGCAGGACCCTGATGTGATTAGCCTGGCTCACATCCATCTTATCCAGATCCCCCACTCTCTCTCTTCCATCCAAGTCTCCTCTTCATCTCCTCTCCTCCTCTCCTCCCCTCTCCTCCCGCTCCCTCTCTCCTCCTCATGTAGCTCTCCTCTTCTTCTCCCCTCTCCTCCCCTAACCTCCCTCCTCCTCTCCTCCCGCTCCCTCTCTCCTCCTCATCTAGCTCTCCCTCTTCTCCTCCTGCCCTCTCCTCCAGGCTACATTCCTCATCCCTCCATTAACGAAACCAAATGGACGCCTACAGGAGCAGAGCTCTCCGTTTGTTAAAGGGATTTTCTCTGAGATGGATGGACGGAGGGAGGGGGAGAGGGCGGAGAGGGGCACCATGGACTGAGTGGGAGAGCGGATGACAAAGAAACAGAGGCAGAGAGATGGAGAGCAACAGAAAGACAGAGAGGGTGGAGAGGCGGAGGAGCGAGAGAACCGACTGGAACAGAGAGGGGGTGAAATGGAAAGTGATGAAGAGGAGGCGGTGGGTTTGTGAAGGACTGTTTAAAGGAGAAGCTTGAATGACCTACTTCATCACTGCCCGGACTCTCTGGCCCCCCCCCTCACCCTGGCCAGTCCAGCCCAACGCCAGACCTGCGTGTGTGCGTGCGTGTGCAGATGAAAGTGAATTTATAGATCAGTCACGCCTCAGAAACTGGGCCGCAAACACTGAGCACTCTGGGTAATCTACGCTGCTCGAATGGCCGTCACCCCTGGGAGGAAGCCAAGAAATACCACCTAATGCTATCTAATGGAGGACGCAACACACACACACACACCAAAACGCACACACTCCAAGACTCACACCAACACACTCACACACACGCTCCGAGACACACAAGCTAATGGAGGTCACAGCCAGGACAATATTTCTTTGTTACTCTCGGTTTCTTCCACAACTAGTGCACCCACACACACACTCACACACACACATTCATGCATCCATTTATTATCTGTGGTTGTCTGACCCCAGGCTGGTGAGAGTGGTTGTCTGGCCCAGCCGAAGCAGTCCCACGGTGGGCAGTCAGACTGATCCTCCTCAACCTCCTCCTCCACCTCCTCCTCCTCTCTCTGTCTCTGTCTGCTTTGAGGAGAGGTCTGTTGACTGACTGCAGGCACAGACACACACACCGATAACACACCACTAACACACACCGGTAATGTAGATCTAACTGGTCCTGTAGTCAGATTAAGTCCGACACGAAGACACAATCACATTACTGGTGCATTATGGGTGAAGTCATTGCCTGTCTGTTTGTGGGAGGGAGGAGGGGGCGGGAGAGTACAGGTGCCAAGAGAGGAGGTGCACACACGTACACACTCACACACACTTGTACATGTGCACTACTCAAGTAAATAATTGATCAATTACTGAAAGAAAGATGTGGTTGTGTTTGTGTCTTTCCCCAGCCTGTTCTCACGCCTCTCCAGAACGGGGAGGCCCCACAGCAGCCTGGGAGGTGAGGCCCCACAGCAGCCTGGGAGGTGAGGCCCCACAGCAGCCTGGGAGGTGAGGCCCCAAAGCAGCCTGGGAGGTGAGGCCCTACAGCAGCCTGGGAGGTGAGGCCCCACAGCAGCCTGGGAGGTGAGGCCCCACAGCAGCCTGGGAGGTGAGGCCCCACAGCAGCCTGGGAGGTGAGGCCCCAAAGCAGCCTGGGAGGTGAGGCCCCACAGCAGCCTGGGAGGGAGGTCTGTCTGGACTGTGAGGTCTGTGTGGACTGCTCCATGCTTCCTGAGAAGGTAGAGAAGGAGGGGGGGGGGTGCAGACAGTAGTATGTAATGAATCATCCAGAACCACAATCAGCCTAAAACAGGTTATAAATCTCTCTTTGTCACATACTCACACACATTCACACAGAGCGACTGCCCTTCAAAATTCCTGTGCACGTCCCTGTATGGGTGTGTTTGTGTGCGTGTGTGGAAATTATCTCCGGCATCTTGACCAGGGTGTATGGAAAATGCAAATGTATCATTTGTATTCAAATGATACATTTGAATACAAATGATACATGATACAGAATGATTTGTATTCGTACTGCCAGAATCATCTGGAGCAATAATCTGGAGCAGCTTTAGATAGGAACGCTGCAACTCAGATCGTACTTATCACACCATCTGTCTGCCTACAAACGTCCTTTGAAAAGAGAAACAGTAATTGGAGTCACAGCTTTACACTGACGGCTGGAGGGCTGGAGTCACTGCTGGAGGGCCGGAGTCAGAGCTGGGGGGCCGGAGTCACTGCTGGGGGGCTGGAATCACTGCTGGGGGGCCGGAGTCACTGCTGGGGGGCTGGAATCACTGCTGGGGGACTGGACTCAGAGCTGGGGGGCTGGAGTCAGAGCTGGGGGGCTGGAGTCACTGCTGGGGGGCTGGAGTCACTGCTGGGGGGCCGGAGTCACTGCTGGGGGGCTGGAATCACTGCTGGGGGACTGGAG
>NC_090061.1:4253336-4278752 GCF_038355195.1 Osmerus mordax | reverse complement strand
CCAATGGGAGGATGGCCATCTGTACTAACACTTTGAGATAAGGAGGGGGGGGGGTAGAGAGAGAGAGAGAGATGGATGGGGGACGATTTCAAGATGGAGAGGAAGAGTGGTCCTCATTGGGGTGGAAGACCATCCCATCTGGATCAGTTCCTTCCTTCCTTGGTTTGTGAAGATTGTGCGGAACCCGTCCTGAGAATGACAGCCACCAACAAGGACCTCTTTGGGATGTTGTCGAAGAACATAGTTAATGTAGGGCAGAACTGCAGAGTGTTCTCACTCATCACACTCAAACAGATGTCGGCACTAAAAATACTCAAAGTGAGATCCCTAAAATAGAGAGGTGGGATGGGATTGTAATGAACCTGGAATTAGAAGACAGGTGTTACTGCATGTAAATGACTGTGAGAGGAAGAAGCTGGAGGGAACACACACACACAGATACTCACGCATGGACGCACCTGCACACGCACACACCATAATAAAAACCTTCAACTTTAACCTGCCCTTTATGTAAACACTAAGCACAGTCCTGCCCCTTACCCCTGACCTCTGAGTGTTTCTGCCTCCTTACCTTCTACCAGACCCTCCTCCTCCTTTTCTTCCTCCTCCCCTCCCTCTCTCTTTCTGTCTCACAGGATGTCCAGACAAGTCTGAGTAATACTGGTGGAGGAACTGGTTCTAGAGAGAGAGAGAGAGACAAAGACAGAGACAGAGAGAAAGAGACAGAGAGAGAGAGAGACACAGAGAGAGAGAAAGAGAGAGAGAGAGAGAGAGAGAGAGAGAGAAGAAAGAAGATGAGAAGGAAGGAAGGAAGCCAGTAGCTTTGACAGCTCTAGCACCTCAGTAATGTTCAGAATGTCTTTGTCACCAGCACCAAGGACAAGAACATGTGTTTGTGTGTGTGTGTGTGTGTGTGCGGGTGTGCGTGGTTACTCACTGCACCTGAATCCCCTCACATATTTGCAGTCAGGGGAGAGGAAAACAGGGACCGGAAGATAAGAAGGAGAGGGAGAGATAATAAAGCAGTTTGACATGTTCACGTCCCATCCTCCCCTACTTACACACTCACACATTCACACAGCAGACACAACGTGTGTGTGTGTGTGTTGCTGCTGTCAGATGTATGGGTGTGTCAGTTTTCAGTGTAGCAGAGTTCATGGCTGCTTAGGAAAAATATAGATTTTTGTTACTGGGTTAAACACACTCTCTCTCTCCTTGTCTCCCTCCTCTTTCTCTCTCTGGCTTCCCTTCCATCTCTCTTCCTGTCTCCCCTGCTGTCTCTCTCCCCTCTTCCCTTCCCTCTCTCTCTCCCTCTGTCTCTGTAGTTTCAACACCAGACCACATCTCTGTCTATTTACCTCCTTCCTGTAACAGAGAGTTCCCCCTCCCCCCATTGTGTGCTGTGAGTGAGTGAGTGTGTGTGTGTCTGTGCGTGTGTGTGTGTGTGAACTGTGTGTGTTTGCTGTGTGTGTGTTTATGAGACAGAGAGAGAGGGAAGGAGAACAAAGGGAAGTGGAGGCCACAGAGAGGAAACGAGACACGCTTGTCCATACAGCAGCTAGGGTAAGACCTCTTACCTCCGGGTCATGTGACAACAGGCAGGCAAGGAGGTTCCTGTGGGGGAGGGGGCCAGCCCAGCCCCCCTCCCCATCAGTGATGGTGCATGGTAACTCCTTCAGTCAAGAGGAGGTAGGCAGACCACAACGCTAATGCTGCTGCAGCCATACCTTGCTCAAGTCTGTGTGTCTGTTTGTGTGAGTGTGCCATGGCCCTACCTAGTTCTAAGGCAGGAAGAGTATTTAGTGTTTACTTGTGAAGCAGCTTCCTGTGTTTCTCAAGGTCTTGCCCCGGGCCTGTTTACTGTTGCTGTCACGGAAACACTAAGACTCTGGGCTAGTAGAGGCTGGAGGCTGGTAGAGGCTGGAGGCTGGTTGAGGCTGGAGGCTGGTAGAGACTGGAGGCTGGTAGAGAATGGATGGTAATACAAATAAATCATCTTTATGGTGGGAACAGGTGCATTATGGAGTATATTGAGCTGCACCCAGGGACACACGTCACTATAGGGTTGGAATAGGATCGACAGTGTGCGTGTCGTGTGATTGTGTGTGTATGTGTATGTGAGTGTGTGTCACACCTCTATCAGGGTGTCTCTACTCCAGCAGAAAGTAGTTCTTCATGCTACCAGTAACCGTGGTGACCAGAGGGAGAAGGAGGTGCTGAATATTTAAAATGTGTAACAAAACGCACTCTAGGAAGGGGAGGGGGGGGAGGGAGAGAGAAGGAGGGAGGGAGAGAGATTGAGACAGAAACAAAGAGAAAAAGAGTCTCTTACACCAGTAGCACCCCCCCCCCTCTCCCCCACGCTGGTCGTCCATGGATACAGCACAGCTGTTCGGAAGGGATTCGGTTTCCATTGACGACAGGGGAAGGTTGGCGTGAGCGTGAACCTAGTGGATGACAGGCGGCGGTCCAGTAGTGAAAACATCACAGCACAGGGTGTCTAGTCAGTGTACACAGCTGTCTGCATGCACAAGGTCTATGTAGCTAATCAACTCACCCTCCACACCCCCCCCCCCACCCCCCTACACACACCCAGGAATGCCCCAGACTGTGTGTCCTGGCAGCATGTTCACCCCCCCTGGCTTCAGCCGCCACATGGCCTGTGCTGAGCCGGAGCTGGAGGAGGAAGAGGAGGCCCCCCAGGGGCAAGGCCCACAGCCTGGGGCTGGCCTGGCCCACGGCCCCCCCCATCACCTCCGCCTCCCTGGACACACTCATCCAGCACCTGGTCCCTACCGACGACTACTACCCAGAGGTGCGCATTCCTTTCGTACAGGGCTACTCTGTGTGTGTGTGTGTGTGTGTGTGAGTGTGTGTGTGTCCTCTAACCCTGCCCCCTCGTCCTCAGAAAGCCTACGTGTTTACATTCCTGCTCAGCGCCCGACTCTTCATCAACCCCCCGGAGCTGCTGGCGAGAGTGTGTGAGCTCTGCGTCTCCCAGCAACACCTGGACCAGAGCCCTCTGGACACCGGTGAGTTCCGCAGCACACTCACCTGTGTGTGACCCCCTGTGCGACCCCTGTGTGACCCCTGCGTGACCCCTGTGCGACTCCTGTGTGACCCTGTCTCCCAGGCCAAGGTCAGGAGGTTCGGGCCGAAGATGCTGCAGCTGCTGACGGAATGGACGGAGACGTTCCCCTCCGACTTCCGAGAAGACAAGATGGTGGCCCACCTGAAGGACATCATCCACAGGATAGCCCCCTGTGACGAGGTGAAGGAAGGAGAGAGGGAGGGAGACACAGAGAGTTACTGAAAGAGAGAGAGAGAATGAGAGAGAATGAGATAGGGAGAGATAGAGTGAGAGACTGAGATAGAGTGAGAGAGAGAGAGAGAGAGAGATGAGAGAGAGAGAGAGAGAGAGAGAGACAGAGAGAGAGAGAGAGAGAGAGAGAGAGAGAGGAGGAGATGGGGAGAAGCTAAAGGTAGATAGACCGTAGCTTCAGGCAATGAGGGATGGAGGGGGAGAGAAAGATGGATGGAGCTTGAGAGGGGGATGGGGGAAGAGGGCAGAGAGAGCAGAAAGAGAGGGACTATGAGGAGTGCAGTGGTTGGAGGGAGAAGGAGGAGGAGAGAGTGGCGGGAGAGAGAGTGATGAATGTGCAGCTATTTGCTGGATGTGTGTGTGTGTTTGTGTGTCTATGTGTGTATGGGGTTGGCAGGCTGGGTGAGAAGGCCAGCAGGTCCAGCCTTTCTCTCGATCAGTCGGAAACATGTCACACATAACCCAGAGCCAGAACACACTGCACACACACTGGTATAAGGATGTAACTATGCTATAAGGAAATAGAAGAGAGATAGTTGGATGCCATGATAATGATGATAAGAGAGGACAAGTATGATGAAGATGACCGTGCTCTCCTTCCTGTTTCCCTCCAGTCGTACAGGAAGTCACTGAGCCAGGTCCTGCAAAAGCTGAGCCTTAAGCTGGCCACCCTGAGTCAGTGCGAGGAGACTGTCGTCAAGGGCAACGCCTCGTCCATCTCTGACAAGCTGCTGGCTTTCAAAAGCAAGCCCCCCGGGCCTTCAGAGAGACATGCTCTCCATCTGCAGTGACCCCTTCACCCTGGCCCAGCAGCTCACACACATAGAACTGGTGAGGGGGGTGATGGTGGAGGAGGGGTGCGGAGGGGTGGAGGAGGAGGAGGGGTGGAGGAGGAGGAGGGGGAGTGAGGAGGAGGGCTGGAGGAGGAGGAGGGGTGAGGAGGGGTGGCGGAGGGTGGAGGAGGAGGAGGGCTGGAGGAGGAGGAGGGGTGGCGGAGGGGTGGAGGAGGGAGGAGGGGTGGAGGAGGAGGAGGAAGAGGAGGGGTGGAGGAGGAGGAGGAGGAAGAGGAGGGGTGGAGAAGAAGGAGGGCTGGAGGAGGAGGAGGAAGAGGAGGGGTGGAGGAGGAGGAGGAGGGGTGGAGGAGGAGGAAGAGGGAGACATGGAGAGATGTTGGCAGTTCAGTGACATAAGCTATGGTTGAAATCAGGTCATGCAGACAGATCTGGGTTATCTGTGAGTGATGAGTGGAGGATGGGGAGAGATCTAGAGGGCAAGAGGACTGGTGTGTGAGAAACAACACTTTCATTAACTAAACTGCCAGCCAGATATCCAGCCTGATAACCAGTCAGATATCCAGCCTGATAACCAGTCAGATATCCAGCCTGATAACCAATCAGATAGCCAGCTGATAACCAGCCAGATATCCAGCCTGATAACCAGTCAGATATCCAGCCTGATAACCAGTCAGATATCCAGCCTGATAACCAGGCGGCCTCTCCTGTAAGAGCCAGTCCTCTGTTAGCTAGCTGAAGAGCTGACATGTACACACACAAAGGACCTCCGATAGATGCACATTCACATCAGGCTTTATGTATGTGTGTTCATGCATGTGTTATGTGTGTGCACGTGTATCTCTGAGTGTGTGTGCACATGTTCACTAGTCTTAATAGTGACATCATCCCAGGAGTCAGAGTTTTGCCTGAGGCTTTTAACAAAGGATAGAAAACCACAGTAGATATATGTGACCTGACGACAGCTTTACACTCCGGCACACACACACACACAGCCACACACACTTTCTCTGCTTCATAGTAGGCATGCTGGGACAAATTTAGAAACCCAAAATACGCTAGTTAGCATTCCTGTAAGTGTGACTGTTCTCTGCTTGTACACACTAATTTGTTTGTGTGTGTGTGGATGGGTGTGCGTGTGTGGGTGCATGCGTGTGTGGGTGTGTGTTTCAGGAGCATCTGAGTCATATATGTCCAGAGGAGTTTGTCCAAGCCTTCGTACAGAAGGACCCACTGGACAGCACACAGGTATGGGGTGTTTATGTGTGTGTGTGTGTGTGTGTGCTATGCCTGTAATTCTAGGGTCACACTGAAGTCACTGAGGTCATCCAGGCCCATAACATGTGTGTGTGTGTGTGTGTGTGCAGCCATGTTTCAGTGACCAGAAAAAGAAGACCACCAACCTTGAGGCCTACGTCAGATGGTTCAACAGACTGTGTTATCTGGTCGCCACGGAGATCTGCATGGTAACTACAACTGGACTGGACAAAAGACACATATGAGACTCTTGGAGGTCCTTATGAACCGGCCGGACCACTACTGGGCTCATGTCATGAGAGATTACTCCTGTCCCCCTACTCCCCCTGGTGGTCTCATACTGCCATAACACACTCTCACACATGATGACATTCACCTCCCCACATAACTGGTTGTTGTGATTACATACCAGTACATCAGTATCTTCTTGTGTGTGTGTGTGTGTGTGTGCAGCCTGGTAAGAAGAAGCAGAGAGCCCTGGTGATTGAGTTCTTTATCGACGTGGCCAGAGAGTGCTTCAATATCGGCAACTTCAACTCCCTCATGGCCATCATCTGTGAGTGTGTCGGACTGGGAAGCTCCCAGATCCAGCCTGTTCAGTAGCTACCTGTAAATATCCATGTGGACAGGATGTAGGAATCTATGATACAATAATGGATTATAGCCTGTCTCTGCCATGGCTTGTTTATAGGGTTAGTATTTTTGAGGATGGCAAATAAAAGACTCTCCCTCTCTCTCCCTTCCTCTCTCTCCCTCTCTCTCCCTCTCCCTTCCTCTCTCTCCCTCTCTTTCCCTCTTTCTCTCCATCTCTTCATCAGCTGGCATGAACATGAGTCCAGTATCTCGTCTAAAGAAGACCTGGAGCAAAGCCAAGACGGCCAAGTTCTTCATCCTGGAGGTGAACATCACAGACCTGGCTCAGTGAACGATGATGATGATGTTGATGTTGATGATGATGATGTTCTCTTGTGGACTTTCAGCACCAGATGGATCCTACTGGGAACTTCTACAACTACAGGACTGCTCTGAGGGGGGCTGTCCACCGCTCACAGACTGCCAGCAGCAACAGGGAGAAGGTAGGCGAGAACATCACAACCACAAGTGTTCCACCCCTCCGGAACACCACTAACCTAAGGACCCATCAGCACAACTTCTACGGAACATCTCTCTGCCGGTCGAAGGAACACAGAACTTGTTGTACTTGATGTGCATTCCAAAATTGAACGACTACCTTTCAAACTGGGTTGTGTCTCTCTCTCTCCTTTCCGTCTCTCTCTCTCTTTCACTGGGACTCTCGCCCCCACACCCCATCTCAGATCGTGATCCCTTTCTTCAGTATGCTTATTAAAGATATCTACTTCCTAAACGAAGGATGTGCCAACCGCCTGCCCAACGGACATGTCAACTTTGAGGTGAGGCCACAGCAGGTACCGGACCCTCCCTCCCTCAGTCCCCCTCTCCCCTCCTCCTCCCTCCACCCCCTCCTTCAGTTCCTCCCTCCTCCCTCAGTCCCCCTCCCCCCCCCCCCCTGAGTCCCCCTCTCCCTTCCTCCTCCCTCCACCCCCTCCTTCAGTTCCTCCCCCCTCCTCCCTCCCTCAGTCCCCCCTCTCCCCTCCTCCTCCCTCCACCTCCTCCTCCAGTTCCTCCCCCCTCCCTCAGTCCCCCTCTCCCCTCCTCCTCCCTCCACCCCCTCCTTCAGTTCCTCCCCCCTCCCTCAGTCCCCCTCTCCTTCCTCCTCCCTCCACCCCCTCCTTTAGTTCCTCCCCCCTCCCTCCCTCTCTTTAGCCCTCACTCCAACATCAACTCTCCCTCCTCGCTTGTGTTTGTGTGGATCAGAAATTCGTGGAGCTGGCGAGGCAGGTGGGGGAGTTCATGACGTGGAAGCAGGCCGAGTGTCCGTTCGAGCAGGACAGGGTCATCCTGCATTATCTCCACACAGCACCCATCTTCACCGAGGACGGTGAGCCTGCTATTCCAGAGACAGAACCTGGTACAAACACATCAGAACTTAGGACAGAGACAGAACCTGGTACAAACACATCAGAACCTGGTACAGACACATCAGAACCTAGGACAGAGACAGAACCTGGTACAAACACATCAGAACTTAGGACAGAGACAGAACCTGGTACAAACACATCAGAACCTAGGACAGAGACAGAACCTGGTACAGACACATCAGAACCTGGTACAGACACATCAGAACCTAGGACAGAGACAGAACCTGGTACAGACACATCAGAACCTAGGACAGAGACAGCACTTAGATCAGACAGAGTGGATGTCTGGTGTCTGGTTCATGTGTGTGGTTCTCCCTCCTCCAGGCCTCTACCTGGCGTCCTACGAGAGTGAGAGCCCAGAGAACCAGGTGGAGAAGGACAGGTGGAAATCACTCAGGTGGGACACACACACAAACCCCTAACAGGACACACACAAACCCCTAACAGGACCCACACAAACCCCTAACAGGACACACACAATCCCCTGACATGACACACACAAACCCCTGACATGACACACACAGCTGACAGGCCTCTTTGTTTCAGCAGGTTTATTCAAATTCTCTCTCTCTCTCCCTTTGTCTCTTTCTCTCTATGTATATATCTCCCTCTGTCTCTCTCTCTCTGTCTCCGCCTCTGCCTCTATTTATCCAGGTCTAATATCCTGGGGAAAGACATGAGTGGCCCAGGCTAGTTCACCCTCCTGCCAGCAGGGGCAGTGTTCTCATTGCACTAACACTAACTGTGAAGGAACCAACCAAGCTGGTACTTAGGGTTTTTTCTTCATGTGAAGACGGCCACAAAACAAACAACTACAACGTTGATGAACCGGAGTCATCAACACGACACGAAACAAACAGAACAAAATAAAGAATCATGCATACGAACAAGAAATTCTAATAAGAAGAAACTTCAAGCTATATGGACACTGGAGCAAAATGCCTTTGTTATGTATTTGGCTAGTGTACTTTAGACTGGGTACTTTGTGTGTTGTGTGTATGTGTGTGCGCACCTATTTGAGTGTGCGTGAGGAATTGATGTGTATCTATTCTTGACTTGATGTTAACTCTCTGTGGGGGGGTCATGTTTACTACTGTAAAGTGTACAGTTACAGGGAGAACTACTTTTAAACGTTAATTTAATATTGATATTATTGTCATTAATCAGCCTATTTCTCTCATCTCTCGTACTGTAATAATTGTATAAAAGTTACTGTTTTGTGAAGGGCGCTGGCTAGCCCAATCAGCTGTTAACCCTTGTGCTGCCTTCGGGTCACCTGACCCAAAGGTTCACAACAAACCATCGTTGTGTTTACCCAATTTTACCCAATACAAAAAACAAATAAATATAATTTTCTTTTAACCTTCGCAATGTGGGGGGTCTGAGACAGCCCGACGGTTAAAAGAAAATTCCTCAGTTTGTTTTTGTATGCGGTAAAGTTGTCGCAATACAACGTTGGGTCACAATGACTGATGGGTCAGAATTACCCGAAGATAACACAAGGGTTAAACTACATTCAGTCCTCTTAAGACATTGGCTACTGAACTGGGAGGCGGGGAAGAGCATCTGATCAATCCTTGGAGATTTTGACCCCTTACTGTATGTAACCCCCTCAAGAAAATGCCTGTGTATATGTGTGTGTGTGTATATATATATATGTGTGTGTGTGTGTGAGAGAGAGAGAGAGAGAGAGAGAGAGAGAGAGAGAGAGAGAGAGAGAGAGAGAGAGAGAGAGAGAGAGAGAGAGAGAGAGAGAGAGAGAGAGAGAGAGAGAGAGAGAGAGAGAGAGAGAGAGAGAGAGAGAGAGAGAGAGAGAGAGAGAGAGAGAGAGTGAGAGAGTGAGAGAGTGAGAGAGTGAGAGAGTGAGAATGAGAGAGAAAGAGAGAGATTGTATACACCTCTGTATTCTTCATACCTTCAGACCTCATCAGATTATTGGTGTCTTCTATCTCTCCTGTCCTTGGGGATCTGGGCTGAGGTAGTTCAGTGTTTACCTCTGTCTAAAAAAAAAAACGACTTGTGCCATGAAAACATGATAACTTGAAAACATGATAACATGAAAAGATCCAAGTGCAAAACAATCAAAAGTCAGACCAGTGTAGATTGTGTATAAAGGACTTTATTAACCACATCTTCCTGTTCAAACAGGAAGTGTTTCTCTGACTGACATTCAGTTGTTATATATTTATAGATAATGGATATGTCTCTGATGACATATGTAGCTTTGTTTTACTGGCTTTTTCTCCTGTATTGAAACTGAAGGATTCTGGATGGAATGAGACAGACAGGCTGTGTTTAAAAGGACTGGATGTGTTCAAAGACCCCTGAAACAGCTGTGTGTATGGATGGAAGCTTATGTCTTCATGAACGGTCAAGAGAATCCCTGTTTGACTGTCAGCTCCCCTCTCAGTAAGACACTATGGTGTGGGGTTTGGTCTGTTTTAGATGGGTAGGGAGATTGGTGCCAGATAGAATCACTGATTATTTACAGACTATCCAGGTTCCTCTAATTTATAATGTGTGGTTGTTTATGCCATTGATGTTTCGTGGGATTATCATTGAACTAGTTTATTTTTGCATTTTTCTTGTGAGCCAGGGGTTAAGTGTTGGGTTGGGGGAGGGGGGGTTGTTCTGGGAGGGTATGGGGGGTGTAAACGGTTTGATTCCATTTGATATTATTGATGTTATTATACGTTAAAAAGGGCACCTTTCATTAAGTTTAGACGAAGCTAGGTGTGTTCTTGTCTCTCCGTTCTTATGTTTGTTGACAAGTCCCCTGGTGTTCCCAGGAGAAAGCTGGTAGACAAGGATTCGAGGGCATTTACAACTGCTGCTTTCAGAGAACTGTGTACCTGCATGTGAGCTTTTGGGTTTGTGTGTGTGTATGTGTGTGTGCGTGAGAGAGAGAGTGAATGAGAGTGAATGAGAGAGAGCGAGAGAGAGAACGAGAGAGAGAACGCGCGCGCGCGCGCGCGAGAGAGAGAGAGAGAGAGAGAGAGAGAGAGAGAGAGAGAGAGAGAGAGAGAGAGAGAGAGCACACTCTGGAGCAGCTAGTCATCGGAAAAGGTTTGTTTACCACGCCATGATGTTTCTGGTACCATAGTTTGCGAAGTTAAAATCAATACTGAAATCAATAAATGTCTTTTAATAGAACCCAACAATTCTTTGGATTATTTCTTAGACTTAAATTAAATGGGCTGTAGGAATTCCAATTCGTAGCCCTATTATTCATGTAAATCTACATTCCCCACTTCAACTGGGCGTTGTCTTTCTTGGGAGAGGCAGATTACCGTGGAATCCACCATTACTGGCCTCGATAGTCCTCAAGAGCATTTCCGGTTTAGCAAATTCGCCTTCAGAATTCGAGCATGGCTTGAGCTGTACCATCGTCTTATTTTGTTTATGCAAAAGAAAAAAACGACCGAAAAAAAAAAAAAAAAATACTTTCTCTCTAAAACACTTTTGCAAATATAGCACAAAACAAGTTTGAAAATTTTGTTTACTACGAACCTTCAGCATTTTTCTGCAAAAAATAAAATAATTATTTTAAATGAAGGAGCCAGAACATTCTCCTGCCACTTATATGAGAATGGAAAACGTATTTTCATAGAAAACTGTCCAGATAAACCTTGCACCAGCTGAAGGAAGTTTACTTCGAAGTAGAAAAGAGGAGAAAGCGTTTCCTAACCTTTATTTTGAAATATGTTGAGGATACAACCGGAAACTACCCAAAGCGTGACGTAGTGTTTATTTACGTAACGGAAAATTCTAGAGAATTCAAGGTAGAGCTCGTGTGAGCAGAATAGTTTTGTTCGATTATTTAGTTTCAGATATTCCACATTTCATATCCGAATTTTCATTTTCGACATATCGTAATCTAGACAAGGTGAGGAAAGTCGACTGGTATATTTTACAAAGGCATCGTAAATGTAAAATCTAATAAACTAACTAGCTCGAACGTTAGCTTAACGTTAGCAATCCATAGAACAAAGCCACGCGTCACAATCCGACCGTATTGGCTGGTAAACGTTAGCCTGATAGATAGCTATAGTTACCCTAGTTAGTTAATAGCTTGGCTAACTTGAGAACAAACTCGAGTTTATGCACTATTGCCAAGTTGTCTATTTAGTAATAGGATCCAGCCAACGTTATCCAAACTTAATTTATATAGGTTGGCGATTGCGGTATTTAGCTAGAGCTAGCTAGTTTGTTAGCATATCTACAGTAATCCATTTGGCTAGCATCATTTGAAAAAGTTAGCTAAGCTAGCAAGGTAATGTGAACAGCCTTTTTTTATGACACAGATGCGGCAGTCGAAGCGAATGCGTTCACCGGACTCTTTGCTCGATGCTTGGGAGGAGAGAATGCAGAGCCATAAGCGCCGAAGAAGAGACTCGCACAGCAGCGAGAGGGAGAACGAATCTAGAAGACATCGTCGTCAATACACAACGAAAAGAGGGTAAATATAGCACTGGTCCAATGGCCGCATTATACCCCACCCACTCTGGACGGCCCCCTTTCCTGTCCTTTCTAAATGCAGAGAAGTGCCCGCGGACAGACAACTGTTGATATACAGTTACTGCTGCAGGAAGAAGTCCAGTAGACACCGATACTTCCGTGTCTTTTAGGCCCTGCTCAACCCACTTCTTCATTGTTGACGTAAACAGTAGTAAAGTTTGTGGAGGACTGTCAAGTGTACACATTTGAGCTGCCAAACAATAGTTGTCAGGGTTAAGAGTTGTCTGTGAGAAACACAACCACCTAGCTTCTACATGGACTTACAGATGTTTACCCCTGGCCCCAAAGTCACCATGGAGGATGTTTGGGGGCTGTTAATGTGGGAGTCAGGTGGCTGAGCGCTGAGCGGTGAGGGAATCGGATTAGTAATCCGAAGGTTGCCAGTTCGATTCCCGGTCATGCCAACTGACGTTGTGTCCTTGGGCAAGGCACTTCACCCCACTTGCCTCGGGGGAATGTCCCTGTACTTACTGTAAGTCGCTCTGGATAAGAGCGTCTGCTAAATGACTAAAATTTAAAATGTAATGTACCAAGCATCATGTAGCCGTGACTGCTGTCACTATCAGTCCCTGAAGGATACAGCAGGTTCATGTAGCACAGAGATTAAGCTGCAGCCCAGTGACGGAACGAGAGGGCTTGGCTGCATGTTTCCTGCCAGGGCTCGTCTATTTATAATCCCACCAAGAGGCAGGTCTTTTTCCGGAGGAGATATGACACCAGGTGCGGGTGAGGGGGGTGTAGTGATGACCCTTATCCCATTCCCTTCCTCCAGCCTCAGCGACTGCTGAAAGGCCCTCAAACATCCCTCAAACACACATCAAAAACTGTCAACACGAACAGGCTTGTGTGTGTTTTTGTAGCCTTGTGTGCGTGCAGGCATGGACGTGTCTGTGCTGGATGATGCGTGTGTGTACGCAGGTCGTGTGTGTGTGTGTCCACACCCTGGATACGAGTGTTTGAACTTGAGGAAGGGCGTAGTGTAACGGAAGGTATTGGCGACGTCAAGCAAGCAGTTCACATCTTCAAGGGAAATTTTCAATTTCCCTTGGAAATCACACCACATGTATGTGTGATTTTATTCAAAGCAGCATAAGCGGTTAGGGAAGCGGGCTAGTAATCTGAAGGTTGCCAGTTCGATTCCCCGGCTGTGAAAAAATGACGTTGTGTCCTTGGGCAAGGCACTTCACCCTACTTGCCTCGGGGAAAATGTCCCTGTACTTAATGTAAGTCGCTCTGGATAAGAGCGTCTGCTAAATGACTAAATGACTAAATGCATAACTACTTTACAGCCGTTTAAACACAAGAGTCTCTGCTTTCTGGTCCGGGCCACTGGCCTCTTCTTGAACTTGTCAATAAACTCAGCATGTGAATGGCAGGACTGGCTGAGTCCTGCCAGCCAACAGATCATAAATCATTTTGGTTGTTGCTAATTAAAAATGTTACATAAAACCCCACCAGGATAGGATGTCACATAGAGGCTGACTATTAGCACCTAGCTGGTAGTCTAGAGCAGAGGAGGTCCCTAGAGGGGTGGTTAGATGGTTCAAGCTCATACTGGGTTTATGAGCTTTCTGTGTGTGTGTGTGCGCGCTGCCTCTGGCTGTCTGCTTTACCTAGTCGCCCTGCAGCTCATTGTGTGAGTCTGTGTGTGTAAGCTCTGTCTCTCCTGGCTGCAGGCACTACCTGGAGACCCGCAGCCTGAACCAGAACCTGGACTCACAGGAGCGCCGTGTCCGACACCGGAGCCTGGAGATGGGCTACGAGGACAGCCGGGGCAGCACCTGCCTGAGCCGGGACAGAGACCAGGAATGGCACCACTACAGCAAGTCCTCCTGCCGTAGCGGCATGACCGGACGGAGTCGGAGGAGTAGCCGCGGGCAACGGGACACGGGGCGTGGCCCCCGCCAAAGCCCCTCCCACCAGAACTCTCAGTCGGTACGGGTCTCCTCCCCCTTCTCCTCCTGTTCTCTCTCTCTCTCTCTCCTTTCCCTCCCTCACCCCAGGGCCCTAGGTCCAGTACTGGGCAGGCTAGGGGATGGGGTTGGGATGGGGCTAGACCGGGCTAGGGGATGGGGTTGAAGCATGTTAACCAGTTCTGGACAGGTAGATGTTAGGACGGCATCAGTTTCAGTACTAGATGCTCTGTAGCTAACCTGAGACCTCAACGATAGCAATGCAATTGAGGGTCTTTTTCTAGACTTCAAAATGATTTTTTAAAAATATATAAAGAAATATGTGAAGAAACAGGGGTTACAAAAAAAATGCATATGAGAAGCCAAACTCTTGTCAGCTTTTTATTTTTGTTGGTGTAACTCCACTGAGCAAGTCTCTCACCTCAATCTGTATCTGCCATGTCTCTCTTCTGTAACACACGATGCGCTGCCGGCCCTATGCCTGTCTCTGGGCCTGAATTTGCACATGCTGCTCCGCTGTGGGCCTGGTCCCGGCTGGCTGGCTGACCCCAATCTCCCCCCACAACTCCACCCCCCCTACGCTGGTTGAATGAATGGCGTTGTGGTGATCTGTCGATGGGTTAATGATGATGGTGATGATGATGGTGGGACCTGCAGACGCGGAGACGCCAGCGCAGGAACAGGAAGCGAACCCGAAGTGTTGAGGATGATGACGAGGGTCACCTGATCTATCACTGGGGAGACATGCTGAGAGACAGATGTATAGACTATATATACCTTTTTATTTTCTGTTATCTCTCTCTCTCTCTCCTCTCTTTCTCTCTCTATCTGCTACTCAACTGTTTCTTCTGTCTGTGGTCTGTTGTGGGTTGTACTGTGTAGTGCTGTAACAGGTGGATGCTAGAGGATCTGTGTGTCCTAGGAGGGCAGGGTTAGTCGGGGAGTTGGCTCAGTATGGTCCAGTCTAGCTGTAGTAACAGGAACGCACCAGACTTGGCTGTGCTGAACTCTGCTCTCAGGTGGTGGGGGTGGGGGCGAGGGTAGAAGAGAGAATAGGGGGGAATGTCAATTTACGGGTGAGGGCTAGGTTAGGGGTGAGGCCAGGGTGAGGGCTATGTAATGGGTGAGGGCTAGGTAATGGGTGAGGCCAGGGTGAGGGCTAGGTAATGGGTGAGGCCAGGGTGAGGGCTAGGTAATGGGTGAGGCCAGGGTGAGGGCTAGGTAATGGGTGAGGCCAGGGTGAGGGCTAGGTAATGAGTGAGGCCAGGGTGATGTGCTGTGTGGGCCAGCCGCCAGTCGTTTGGTTCTGATCGTGTGTCTCTGCCCATCCAGATGAGATAGTCTCCAATCTGGGAGAAGGAGCATTTGGCAAGGTGGTGGAATGCGTCGATCACTCCAAGTAAGTCACTTCCTGGTCTCACCTGAAGGTGGCGCCCTTGCTGTCTGTCTGTGTCTCTATTACCATGGCTCTTCTATCTACATGCCTGTGTGTGTGTTCAGGGGTGGTGCTCGTGTGGCCGTCAAGATCATTAAGAACATTGATCGGTACCGCGAGGCGGCCATGTCTGAGGTTGAGGTTTTGGAGCAGATGAACTCTCTGGACTGTGACCGGCGATAGTAAGTACCTCCCTCACAGGCCCTGCAGTCACAGCCGTGTTACGTCACGTGACAGCGGGACCTCAACATGCTGTGTTCCCGCAGCGCGTGTGTGAGGATGCTGGACTGGTTCGACCACCACGGTCACGTGTGCATCGTGTTGGAGCTGCTGGGACTGAGCACCTACGACTTCCTGAAGGAGAACGGCTTCCAGCCCTTCCCCATAGAGCACATCAGACACATGGCCTATCAGACCATCAAGGCTGTCCGCTGTGAGTACACACACACAAACTCGCTCACATACACACCCTCACACTCACACCCTCACACACACACGCTCACACACACACACGCTCACACACACGCTCACACACACACACACACGCTCACACACACACACGCTCATACTCACACACACATGCGTGCAGTGTGAAATAGGAGTGAGGTGTGACGGTGCTATACTGTGTTCCAGTCCTTCACAAGAGCAAGCTGACCCACACAGACCTGAAGCCAGAGAATATCCTGTTCATCAACTCAGACTACCACCTGGAGTACAACCCAGTTATGGTGAGATGTGGTTGAGTTGTTATGGTTACCTGCTGTAACCCTCACCCCAACACTCACCTGGAGTTCAACCCACACTAATCCTACACACACTCAATCTCCAACATTTGTCCGTGTGTGTGTGTGTGTGTTCCCTCCTGTCAGAGGCGGGATGAACGGACGTTAAAGAACCCAGATGTGAAGGTGGTGGACTTTGGCAACGCCACCTACGAGTATGAACACCACACCTCTGTGATCTCCACACGCCACTATCGTGCCCCCGAGGTCATACTGGGTACGCCTTTCTCTCTCTCACACACACACACACTCTCTACCAGGCTCTGCCACTACCTGATGTGTACCTGAGTATATCTGTCTCTTCACATGCTTGTTTGTGTGTGTGTGTGCTTGCAGACCTGGGCTGGGACCATGCGTGTGATGTGTGGAGTCTGGGCTGCATCCTGCTTGAGTATTATCTGGGATCCACTCTGTTCCAGGTAGGACCTCCACACACACACACACAACTTTACACACAACTACTGTCTCCTGGCATCAGGCCTTATGTTGTCCCCCCCGTCCATCCTTTTCCCCCCCCTCCCTCCTTCTCCTCCTCCAGACCCATGACAGTAAGGAGCACCTGGCCATGATGGAGAGAGTTCTGGGGCCCATCCCCACACACCTGCTGCAGAAGACCAGGTAAGCTCAGCCAGACCAGCCCAGCAACCCAGCTGTGACCCTGACCGTCCTGTCTGACAGAGTCTGACGAGCTGTCGTGTGTGTGTGTGTGTGTGTGCGCGCGCGTCTCAGGAAGAGGAGGTACGTGCACCGCTACAAGCTGGACTGGGATCCCCGCGGCTCCTCTGGTCGCTACGTGAGGAGACACTGCAGACCCCTGAAGGTGACAACTCTCATCCGGTCTGTCTGGGGAGTCTAGACGAGCCCTGTCTGTTAGCATCAACATGAACCAGCTGTTTCTCTCTCCCCTCCCCACCCAGGAGTACATGGTGTCCCAGAGTTCAGAGCACGAGCAGCTGTTTGACCTGATCAGGAAGATGATGGAGTTCGACCCGTCCAGGAGGCTCAGTATGAACCAGGCCCTCCGGCACCCCTTCTTCTCCTGCCTCCGCAAGGCCTCCAGCTCCTCAGCCAAGAACTGACCCCGCTGCCCTCTGACCTCTGGCCCCTCCACGGGGCAGTCTGCTGCCCTGACAACCCATCACTGTGATCACGCCCAGTGCCAGCCCCACTTCCTGTTCTCCAGGAGAGTTTCCCAGACTGCATCAGTCCTGCTAACACCCCGCCACCCCCCATCCCTGACGCTGATCTGAAACAGGTGGAGATGATGAAGATGATGAAGATGATGATGAACACTGCCAGTGTGTCAGCTGACACTGATGTAACCAGTTTCTGTTGTGGGCTTTTGTCTTAAAATATATTTCAGGAAGAAACCAGCATCAGAGCTGCTGTCACTGGCTGCATACATGAATGTAGACTTTGTGTATCAGGTGTAGGATTCCCTGCTCTAACTCCAGTCCCCCACACTCCCCTCTCCCTCCCCCCCCTCCCCCTGGGAGGTGGAAGTAATTTATTATGCCGTAGCAGGGGAAACGGGAAGAAATTTATTGTACAGATGATGTAATTACCTAGATGCGATCTTGGTGATCGCATCCATTTATCCGTCTTTTGAATTTTGGATTGTTACAGTTTATTTCTGAATAAAGCTTCTCAATTGTAGAAGTATCCTTTTCTTTCTAGGAGTTAATATTTAAGTTGAAGCAGGGCTGTAATCATAATATATATTGGTGATATATATCCATCCCCCTCAATATTAAAATCTGGTCAAAATGTCCCCCCCAATATATTGATATAAAAATATAAATGTGCTACGATACCACAGGCAACCACGCACGCTGTCCGAAATTATCATAACAAATGTAATCATATTCATAACTAAACGTAAAAAGTTTTCAGGTGAGACGCTCAGACTACCCAGCACATTTCGTCCCCCCTAATGTTAACTTCATGGCTACGTCATTGAGTTGAAGCGTGAACGCGTCGTCTCGCGTGCTGTCTGTGAGATTATCCGCCGTGAAGGGTGCTGTTACGCTGCATTTCCAGCAGATGGGGACAGCGAGCCGTTAGCCCTCCGCGGTCCTGTCCGCGTGCACTATACACTCGCTTCTCGTGCAGAGCGCTCAACCTTCAGAATCCCAGAAGCAGGGTGCGAATTACGGGGGTGTTTGGGGGGGGGGGTCTGACCCCCCTAATTAAGACTTGGACCTCCCAAAAGAGGTAAAAACAACAGGTCGGGGCAGGGCCGGACCTTCCTACAGGCGACATAGGCAGCCGCCTAGGGCGTCATGAAGAGGGGGGCGGCATTTTCCCAAGTGCATCCATTAATTAACCCTCCCGCACAACCAGCAGAGGGCGCCAACCGCGCCACGTCATATCTCGGGGGGGGGGGCACTACGATTTGCGTTCCCGGGGGGGGGGGGGGGTCGGGGTTCTGTTGATACATTTTGCCTAGGGCGCCAGATGTGCTAGGACCGGTACTGGGTCGGGGGGTTCGATACACGCCCTGGAGAAGAAGTTGCCCCCCCCGATTGTCATTGTATAATTCGCACTCTGCCCAGAAGGACTCGCCTGTCCTGTTCCTGGAAAGGTACCGTTCTGGAGCTTTCCTCTCCAACTCCAATTTAGCACACCTGATTGTAATTAACTGCTTGGTAAACAAGCGGGTTAGTTTCAACTGTGGTCTCGGCAAATACAGGAGGGCATCTCTCCAGGAGCAGAGTTTGAGAGTTTAGCCCTGTTTATGAGCAGTATCGCCTAACTGGTAGTTTCGGGTGGCAAACATTTTACATGTCCAACGTAACGAGCTCCACAAACAAACCGATCTCACCACGCAACAGGCAGCCAACGTTCGCGGGGATGTCCACGAAACACTATTTAGCTTCTACAAATAAGTACATTTGAATATAATTTGTGTGTGCACTGTTATCTTAATTGGCGGAAGTACAGGAGGCAATTTTTTTGACAGCGTTGTTTCTATAGTTTGTTGGAACATAGAATTGGGTCCAAACAAACTTCTCATCTTTTCATACAATTAAGGAAATCATGTTATTTCACCCTCTTAAAAAATCATGCTAAATTCTGAATGACATAGGCCTACATGCAGATGACATGGATAATGAGAACAGATCCATATCATTTTTCCTCATTACAGCCTCAATTACCAAGTTTGGGACAGAATGGATCTCAACATCTGTCTTGCCAGCACCGTCGCCAGGCCGCTCCTGAAGATAAACAAGTAATTCAGGTATCTGATTTTGCTCCGTCGCTTCCCTCAGTGAAAGTTATCAGTCTATGAACGCCTTCCCCACGTGGTCAACAGGGCGGGCGTATCCCTCAACAAGGCCAGTCGAACATGAGAGAGAGAGAGAATTTGAGAAACTTGACCAGCTTCAGGTTCCTCATCCACACACTCACTGTAACAGAGTAGAGTTCCCCGCGCATGAGGCAGTCCGCTGGCTCAGTTTCTGGCACGCTGCGCGTCTCCTCTCACCCTCTTGTTCCAGTGCTAATTTAAGACAGCGCTTTGAACCTCGTGCCGCACTGGAGTTTGGAATGACTGAGTAGTTGCGCGCTGAAGATTCTGCTTAGAGTTCAGTTCGTTTGTTCCGTTGTTGCCTCCCATTGCAGCCAAACATTTAATCTGTAGGTTTTTATTTGATTACTTTAAATATCAGTTCCACTTATTTCTTACCTGGATCTAAAGCATGGATTCAATGGTGGATTCGAGCGGGCTGAGCAAGGCAGAAAGTCGTTGCGCGCCCCGGTCCCGGTTCCCGCGGTGCCCGGTTGGCTTTACCTCCGCAGTGTGTCTCGTGCTGTCCCTGAGCTCCGTGTCGGTGTGCCTGATGATGAGCCTCAAGACTCACCAGCTGGAGAACCGTCTGAGCGCACTGGAAACGGAGAAAACCTCCGTCTTTCATCCACCGGAGAGCGCTTTTTTGCGCGAGGATGGGACAGTCATACCGGCGCTGAGGGACTCCGTTGAGATGCTCCTTCAAGAGGTAAGGCTGCTATTTAAGGTTAACTTGTTAGTTTGATTACGTGTAAGTTTATTGTATTAACCTTTATAATTTGATCTAATAGGCCTATAGCCAAATTGATAACATCCGTCGGCATGCGTAATGTGCGCGTGAGAACAGAATGGGACATCCAGGCAGACTTTGTTATTGTTGACGTCTTTAAAATATTGGTGGCATACAGGTGTTATTGGTGACTTTAAATTAGGTCTAGTAGACCTGTATACACAATATAGCGATATGGTGTCATGTAATCGATGGGAAACACATGGCAAATATGGACATTAAGCTAAATTAAATGCTGATCATGACCTGTAATTAGCATACAGTCTCTTCTGACCGCTCGCTGTCTGTAGAGATAAAGAGACGAGATATCAGGTCTGCTTAGACGGCGTGAGCGGGTTGAGTCTAATCTCGGTTTTCTAACTCCAGACCTAGAGACTTAACGGACTGCTTTAAAGTCGCTCCGCTCACTCGGGTCAGTCCTATTAGATTCATTATATGGCCCATTTAAACGTCAGGAACGCTCTACGGGAGAACGAGCTGTGAGATCTTTATGACATTCCCCAACTGTAACCTTCTTATCCAACTGACACTTCTGTTTGCTTTGGACGTGTCTTATTGTGTGGGGAACGCATTACAGGAAATGTTAGATGGCAGGTTGTGGATTTAATTTTCTCACAACCTCTTTATTCTTCTTTTTGTCTTAATCCTGCTCTGACATTACATCTCTCCACCTTTCTCTCCCTTTCTCTCCCTTTCTCTCCCTTTCTCTCCCTTTCTCTCCCTTTCTCTCTCTCTCTCTCTCTCTCTCTCTCTCTCTCTCTCTCTCTCTCTCTCTCTCTCTCTCTCTCTCTCTCTCTCCCTTTCTCTCTCTCTCTCTCTCTCTCTCTCTCTCGTCTCTTCTCTCTCTCTCTCTCTCTCTTCTCTTCTCTCTCTCTCTCTCTCTCTCTCTCTCTCTCTCTCTCTCCAGAGACTTAGTGAGATCATTCCAAAGCTGCGCTCAGCGAGGGATGTGGCCCAAGAGTGCTCCTGCCCACCAGGTTAGCCTGCAAACACACACACATGCAAACACACACACTCACACTCACTCATATTTGCTTTAAATGAGTGCAGGGATAACTGGCTGTTGGTGCAGTGGACACTGACGGTGGTTGACGGTGGTTCTCCTGCAGCGTGTGTGTTTTGGATGGGTGCCTCCGCTGGGGGGGTCAGGGTCTGTAATCCAGGCAGCTCAGACTGGGACAGGGGTTCACACCGAGACACAGAGAAATACTCTTCAGATCATTATGGGATGTCCGGGACTGAACCCTGTTGCTTAGCAGCAGTGGGGCTGGAAACATTAATAGGACACTCGAGAGATGAGCCAAGTCTGGCCACGCTGGCTCTGAGGTGTGCATTACAAACACACACACACACTCACACACACTCACACTCACACACGCACCTTTACTGTGCATAGTAACGACCTCTGCTATATCCCCCATGCCTGCTGTGTGCAGGGCTGCTTCCATGGGTTAGGTGTGCGGCTCATGTTTGATAAAGTGTCAGGTGTAAGTGAGCGTGACTGGCAGGGTGTTGCTGCTACTTATCTAATCGTCGGCTTGAGTGTGTGTACCTGCTCTTGGGCCAGAGGGTACTGCGGGACACTGCTGCCTAATGCACCCTGACACACCAGGCTGCCTGCTAAGACAAGTGGGTGCAAAGTATAAGCCTGTTATTGTGTGTGTGTCTGTGTGTGTGTGAACGCCCAGGTCAGCTACACGTATATTGAGACTGGCAGGTTCTATGTTTCACCTTGTTCTGAGACTCCATCTAGAGAGAGATGTTTGGGGTTCTGTTCTGTCTACTGTTCTGAGAAGCTTCGCTTGGGAACAGAGCTGTGGAGGGACTCTCTCTCTCTGTTTATTTCACTCTCTCTCTCTCTCTCTCTCTCTCTCTCTCTCTCGTCTCTCTCTCTCTCTCTCTCTCTCTCTCTCTCTCTCACTCTCACTCTCACTCTCACTCTCACTCTCACTCTCACTCTCTCTCTCTGTTTATTTCTCTCTCTCTCTCTCTTGCCCTCACACTGTATTCGTGAAAACAGCGCTGTTTGCTACAGCAGGTGAAACCGTTCACACGCTGGAATGTCTGGAACACTTTTAAAACATTCCCTTACCTTCTGGTTCTACACCAATTGTCTGGATGAATGGCTGTTTGAATGACTGGGTGATTAGCTCGGATGATTGGATGGCTGGTTTGGATGACTGGTTGAGCTCAACTGTGCTTGAGGTCATGGTAACCTGTTGCAGTTTAAGGCTTCTTCTCTCAAACCTGTATCCCCTCAGAGTAATTAGCCTGAAATTCTATTATTCTATTATGTTCGGTCAGATGTTTCTCTTCATTCTACCCAGCCATTATAGAAAATGACTGCACAATTAAGTGGTTTCACAACTGGAGCACTATGTTACCGCAACTATGCTGGAGTCTAAATAAAGATCTTTTCCCTTTTCTCTCTTCAGCCCCAAAGAATGGTGCTAGTTACACAGGAACAGAATTCATGATGCTCGGTTCTATATCAGAGCTGTTAATGACCCACAGGGTGTAGTTCAGATGGGAGGGAGCCAGCCAGTTCGACTTGGTGTTGTCCTGGACCATGTTGGGACCCTGTTGGAAGCATTCATGTCCTCATGCGTGTAGGTGGGGCCATGCTTTTGTGCACAGCTGAGCTTCTGTGTACTCTTGTGTACACAATGATCCTGTGTCGGTTTGTGTAGATATGTGCAATTATATCCTTCCATGAGTCCACGATGTGTACATTGTGTGTGTGTGTGTGTGTGTTGGAGGGCTTTGAGTAGCCGACAGTAGCCTCATCTCCACACGGTCCAGTAAGGTGAGACTCTCTCCCTTTAGCACCAACGGTTGCCACTGGTAACCTGATTCTCCCTCTGGCTTTCACAACCACCATCACAGGAAGAGGAATTTCTGTGATGGGGTGGGTGGGTGGGGGGGCTATTTAGGGATGTTGTCTCACCATAGTCTACCTGCAGAGCTGGCCTTGGTGCTTGTTTGGGTGTTAGTTCTGGTCCTGGTCCTGGTTTTGGTCCTGGTCCTGGTCCTGGTTTTGGTCCTGGTCCTGGTTTTGGTCCTGGTTCTGGTCCTGGTCCTTGTTCTGGTCCTGGTTTTGGTCCTGGTCCTGGTTCAGATCACTGACCCGGTGATGCACACGCCATATGACAGACCCACAGTTGGGAGACTTGCGTCTCCAGCCGACCGTGTCACTCAGCCCGCAGTCTTTACAGCTTCAGGTGTTTGCAATTAACACTCTCCCCCCTAACACACAAACACACACACACACACACACGCACATTTGTGCTGCCATAGGTTATTAGAACCATGTGTACTCAGCAGCAGTTTCTGTGTTTGTCTCTGTGTGTGTGCGTGTGTGTGTGTTTGTGTGTGTGTCTGTTTGTTAGTTGGTGTGTGTGGTTGTGTTTTAGTCTGTAAGTGTTGGTTTGTCTGTGTGTTATTTTGGGCCACACACATCCTATCCTGGACATCCATCCATCCCAAAACACAGACCTCACACACCTCACACACCTCATTCCGTGCTTCTCTAGTGGTGCCACCACAAACGAAACACAACTTCATCATACAGTCTCTACTGGAGCTGAAATACTATACGGATGTTGAGTGTGTGTGTGTATGTATGTGTGTGCTTGAATGTAAGGTCACAGGGGGGAGACCTCTGGCTGTGTGATTGGATCAGTTAAGATCAGATAAGGACTCATTTAGGCACTTAGAGATATGCTTAGGAAAGCAGGCCCAGGTGCGTGTGTTTGGAGGTTTGTGTGTGTGTGTGTGTGTGTGTGTCACAGGCAGGGCACTGATATACAGCTGAGTTACACACAGGCTTTAAGTGAATTAGTTGGTCAACTCTTTCAGCTGTCCAATACATGCAAACAGTGTTTTTGATGTGTGTGTGTGTGTGTGCGTGTGTGTGTGCGTGTGTGTGTGTGTGTGTGTGTGTGTGAAGTGTGTCAGTGAAGCTGAAACATTTTTTCTGGTAGTGGACATTAGTGACGTCTCTATCACTGTGTAAGTTCCAGAAACATCCACACCTCTCCAGTGCTGGAGAGGCAGAGGGGGAGCAGGGAGACTCCTCTCCCAGCCTCCTGTTGCCCTGCCTGGGGAGGAGCAGAGAAGAGTCAGCCTGTGGAGAGCCCCTCTGGAGCTAACTCTACAGGGGCTTTTATTAAAGCATATTAAACAGACAGGAAGTGTTCCAGCGTAGCGGCATCACCGCAGGAAGTAGGCAGCGCCTGCTTAATAACCTTTTCCACAATCATGTCAGGAAATGGGTTTTCATAAGAGGCCTTGTTTTGGGGTTGGCTCACTTTACTCAGGGCATCTGTATGCTGTAAGTGTATATGGTCATGTGCTGGATCATAGCTGCATGCCAGAGGAATGTGTGTGTGTGTGCACGTGTGTTATTAGTATCTCACTGTATAACTTCCAGACTTTGTATTACACACTTGGCAGGCAGGCTATTTCAAAGCAGAGATGATGTAGTGTGCAGTGTGTAAAGAACATCCCTACTGTACATGCAGGCACACACACACACAGGTCTGTTTGATGTTTTCAGTTGTAAATCTCAGTTGAGAGAAGATACCAGAGATGCTATCACCATGACGACAGGAGATTTCAACTTGCTCATTTAAATGGCTCTTAAACCATTAGAGCTCTCTCTCTCTCTCTCTCTCTCTCTCTCTCTCTCTCTCTCTCTCTCTCTCTCTCTCTCTCTCTCTCTCTCTCTCTCTCTCTCTCTCTCTCTCTCTCTCTGTGTCTCTCTCTCTCCGTCTCTGTCTCTCTCTCTCCATCTGTCTCTCTGTCTCTCTCTCCATCTCTCCCTCTCTCCATCTTTGTCTCTGTTTCTGTCTCTCTCTCTCTCTCTCTCTTTCTCTCTCTCTCTCTCTCTCTCTCTGGTATTATGTGTAGTTCTGGAGCTGAAGGGACGGCCACTGGACTCTCATCTAGCTGGTGGGGTTGTCACGGTGACGGCGGAGGGCCAGAAAAGTTTATTTATCTGAGGAGAGTACCTCTCTGTCCTGCTTGGGGCTGGGACGTACATATGGAGCTTAGATAGACCTATGATTGGGGCCCCTGTGTGTGTGTGGTTCACTCTGGTATTCATTTACCCTTGGGTGGTACAGTACAGTATGCACACACACAAGCTTTTTACCTTCTTGTCTATCATCATCCGTCTTATTAAAGTTAGCTTTGTAAAACCACCCTGTTTAGCACCCTGCCCCCCCCCCCCCTCTAACACACACACACACACACAGACACACACACACTGTCTCTGTTTGAGGCCGATCTCTCTCCATGTCTCCAGTATTCAGATTG